>NC_133524.1:37555625-37859062 GCF_049354715.1 Callithrix jacchus | reverse complement strand
ACAGTTATTTTCTGACAGAATGTAACTAATTTTTCTGTTTCTAGGAAGATAAAACATGTTCTGCTGCCTCAGCAACTATTGAGAGTTTGTGCATAAGGAAAAATATCACACACACACACACGCACGCACAAAGATAATTTTCATCAATGAAACTGCACACTTATAGATGGGAAGGTAAGGAGATGTGGGTCAGGGGACTAAAATCCAGGCCTGATGCTTGTTTCCTTTAGTGTTCTCCAAAGACAAAGACATTGTTTTGACTTAGGATAAATAAATGAAAGGCAGGGAGTAGTGTGACATATTTGTGAGTTTTCTTTAAATGCGAGTTTGCTGTTCCCAGCTGTCAGGAATGATACTAATCTGGTAAAAGGACTCTTCATGCTATGGCTATTTACTTAATGTTGCTATTTACAAACGTCATCATGGAGCTGCCAGATAGAGGAATGCAGATTCACAGACTATTTAGTAGCAGCAATTTCCAGGGAAGATCGTATGTGTTCTGTCAATATATATTCCCTTACCAGAGCTTTTGGAGACTCAAGATAGTCAAAACTAATTGGGAAATATTTAGTAGGACAAGAAATAGAAAATAACCATTTTGATAGAACATTCTTGAAAGGATGGGTTATAGCCTCTATTTAAGAGTGTACTATTTTAATTGGAATTTCACATCTGATAGCCCAAGTCCTTTAATTAAGCACATCCCTATAAGTCTTACCCTTTATGCATAAAACTTTATTTTGTTTACTTTTTCCCTATTCACTTCTATGTGTTCTATAGCAAAAAAAAAAAGTTATTAACATTAGTGCAGAACTTGTTAATGTGCCACAGGGACATATTATGGTAAATTCTTTGTAAAAGGATAAAAGTGATATAGTATAATGTGGGGTTAAGGATGTTCCACTGAGAGATAGGAAACCTGCTTTCCTCTTAATTTTTGATTAATCTGTTGGGCAACCACTGGAAATTATAAACATCCCTGCATTCAAATGTTCTTATTTGTAGAATGATGAAATTGGGTGAGATCTTGCTTAGTTTATCATTATACTCTCTAGTGTATCATTATATTCCCTAGTATATCATTATATTCCAGCAATTACGGCAAAACTTCCACATTGTAACCACAATGCTGAGCATTATTCTGTTTCATCCAATTAAATGGCATTGTCCTGTTTGATTCTCATCACACCCTTGCAAGGTAGGTATCATCATCCCTATGTCTCTAAGAGCCAAGGCTTTGAGAGAATAAAGAGTGCTAAACACAGTCTGCAAGTTGCTGGGCAGGTCCTCTGTATTCTAATTAGTGTATGTGCTCTTCACCTGGACCAAAACTTTATTGATGGGCACAGCTAAGTGTTGTTATCAAAGTTGTCCCTCTAGAATGCTGGATTTCAAATACCTAAGAGATGAGCAAACTGTATGAATATATCTAGGTGTTGGAGTACAAGTTGATTATCAGCCATTTCCCTGAGCTCCCAGATCTTTTTAGCTGTTGGCCTACACACACTCCCTCACTAACAAATGATCCATTCAGCAACTAAGGGGGAATGCCTAACAATCTTCTAAGACTTTATCCAGCTTTAGCTTCAGTCTTTATAAACAGTCATGGTGCCACTTTCCAAGTGCAATAACAGACATATATACAGGGAATCTCACCCACAAGGCAGGCTGAGAAAAGATGCAGCCAGTGTCCACACAGCCCTTTCACAGTTTTGTTGCCAATGAAAAAAGTAAACGTGGCACAGCAGGGCTATAGACAACAGCATTTTCTGGCTTGAAAGTCTGTAGAGTAAGCTCTTTATGAATTGCTTCTTGAGATTTAACATTCTCAAGATTTAACATTCTTCTTGATTTTTACTTGGGTCTCTGAGATCAGACACATTATGATGGTGTCAAGCTCCTGGAAAGAATTAGGCAGAGTGGTGGGCTGTTCCTGAGTTCCTGACTTAGTCTTTCTAAAAATGACAAAGGATTACCGTATATGGTCAGGGGCTAAATTGCCTCTGATAGGCTTTCTCTAATGGACTGTAAAACTCACTTGTTGTTTGTTGCTCCAAAGGCAAATATTTTCTAAACTTATAACTAAGGCCTATATTCCAATGACTGGTGCCTACTGCCTAACTCAGGGAGCTCTATGCAGCCTTTGAACATAACAGCTCCACAGGTTAAGTGAAAACTGATTTCTCTACAAGTTCGTCTTGAACTAAACTGTTCCCTTCCTTATTCAAGTTAGAATCAGTGTTGCAGTTTGGTGGTCTTATAAAGAAAGTAAATTGTGCTTTATGTTTATTCTGTGCTAAGTGAGAAGTACCTTGACATTTCTGTCAGCTTTCTTTCAAACACAATGATATTGCTTCAGATTTATATATGTACAAACAGATTTGTCCACATGGGTCTTAGTAATGTGTTTGTTTTTCAGTTGCTTGTAGTAGCTGAGTATAAGTGGATATACTGTATTTTCTCTGTAAACTATAAGGGAGATCTCTCTGAAGAATGGCACTGGGTGTTTCTGTGGGTAGCGGCAGATTCATGAAAGAAAGAACTTTGATTTTATATAAGAAATCTGTTCCCTGAGAGCACCTTGTAGATGATTCCACATCCACTCACTGCTTAATGAATACAGACTGGCAGAATTTCCTCAGGGACAGTTGGGCATAACAATTTGGCTGCCTCTAAAGCCCATATTTCTTTGTGAGACTCTAAAGGAGGAATTGAACTTCAGTGAACCAGGGGCTTCATTCTTCACTGTTCAGGCAGTTTCTCTAAGTTGTTTCGGTACTGTCAGTTGAGATGGAAAAGTGCATGCCTGACTGCTGGTGAGTTTTATTGAACTGAGTGATCCTGGCATTTGTATTAGGATTTGGAAGTTGCATGCTCCTTGTGAAGATGAGTTTCAAAGTGCTTCTGTGCTACTTTTACAGTATAGATCCAGAAAACATCTCCTGTTTTTATTCTTTCTCAATGCTGACTACCATTTATGAGTCAAGTGATTCCTCTGAAAAATATTACTCAGTAAATCTTCATTTTTTTAGAGCTTTTTCACTGGACAATTGTCAAAAATCTACTGCAAAATGATGAAATCACCCCAACATTTGACAACTCAGAGGTTCTAGTTAGGTTCTGGGAATTCAACAACTGGAAAGACTGTCTCTTTTTGCTAGATGGACCCTTTCAGAATCGATTGAGATCACCGTATCCTTAGTTTGTTATATAAAGGAAATTTGACTACTATAGCCTATGAGCATGAGGTATAAACCATAATGAAAATAGACACTGAAGCCAAAATTCTGGTGCCAATTTAAGTTGATTTACTCTTTCTTCATAGAGCCCCTTCAATTTGAATCCTGTGAATAAAGTTCAGAAATATTAACCACAGGTTAAGGTGGTAGCATCTTTTTCATTGTTTCTTTTCATGTCAAAACAGACATGTCTAGGAGGAAAGAATTCTCATATTTAACTGAGGATTCTCATTAATAATACTATAATATGTCACCCTCTACAAACCATTTCAATATGCATTATCTCCCTTGATCTTTACAACGATGTTTCAAGCAATCAATTCTATGGGAATATGATTTTGTTTGGTAGATTCAGTTCCAAAGGGCTTCCAATAAAAGTTAGAATTTGAGTTTAATCTAGAGAGAGGAAGCATAAACTCTGCCTATGTATTCTCTGTAGGAAGATAGCTTCTCTCTACATCCCAGGGGTGTAGCCCCATATACAGCTGTCAATACCAATTCAGGTGTTTAGACTATGCCTTGTCATGCCCTTTTACCCTTACTCCTTATGGACATGCCATGACTTTATCTTTTACTACCATGATCACCACTCCCAGGACCTCTTTTCGAATGGCTCAACAAGAAGGCAGAGGGGGTAGGATGGGGCACTACCTAAATTTGGAGTCTAGAGACTTAAATTCTAACCCTAATTTTGAGATAGTTTGACGTCTGACTAACATCATCTGTTAAATGACAAGGAAGGTAGATGACAAGATGATCCTTTGGGTTTGGATTATAATCCCAAAAAACACAATCCCAGATACCATAATCCAAAATGTTAAAATCCTGAAAGATCGGTATCCTTAAAGTCTAAATTCCTAACGTCTACAATTCCTTACATCTAAAATCCTGAAAAATCACAATCACAAATTGGTTGCATCATGTTGGCCAGGCTGGTCTCACACTCCTGACCTCAAGTGATCCACCCACGTTGGCCTTCTCTTACTGTCTTTAGGCTGAAGAAAATAAATTTCAGATGAATCCTGAAACCATAATGACAGATTTGGAATGAGGTGTAATTAAGGTTTCTAAAAATTAATTTCAAGGTGTTTGCAATAGTTTGTTTTTTTTTTCAATCACCTCAATGTATTTGACAGAAAATTACGATGAATCAATTGGCCATGAGGTAAGGCAATAAAGAAAACTTCAGTTTTAAAATGTGTCATTTACCTGCACTGGCATTCCTTCCACTTGATGGCATTCCAGGAGCTTTTAATGAATTAAAGCCCGTGCAATTGCCTGAAGAAGTCAGCAAAGTTACTGACTAGTTCAAAACAATTATGTGCATAGTAAGATAAAATACACAACAGTGTTGCCATTTGGTTACCAGCATTGTTTCTGCCCAATTTGTAGTCTGCATGTGCATGTCCGAGGAATGGATTTCCTTCTTTCTCTTTTTCTTTCTCCCTTCCTCCACTTCCCTCCCCTTTTTTTCTTTCTGTTTTTGAGACAGTCTTACTCAGTAGCCCAGGCTGGAGTGCAGTGGCATGATCTCGGCTCACTGCAACCTCAGTCTCCTGTGTTAAAGTTATTCTAGTGCCTCAGCCTCCTAAGTAGCCGGGATTACAGGTGTGTGCCACCACGGCTGGCTAATTTTTGTATTTTTAGTAGAGACAAGTTTTGTCATGTTGACCAGGCTAGTCTCCAACTGCTGACCTCAAGTAACATGATGTCATACCTTAAAATATAGTTAATGATCATGAAAACTGGCCAGAACCTCTGGAATGTATTTGTATAACTGCCTATAATTTATGCCTGTAGTACACTTTTTCATATCTTGTCTTTTTTTTTACTTGTTTGGTTGTTTTATAAAGTTTTGTTCACAATTTTGAATTGTCAGCATATTTTTTTACAATTCTTTATGCTGTGTATTTTATTTTATCTTTGCATCATTTTAAACACTGCAGGTATGCATTGTATAAAGACTTATAGAGAGTTCTATTTTGTTTTATGCATTTTTTGAAATGTGACTCTCCATGGAAGTGTATAATTACAACATTGACTTCGTATGTAAGCATTTTGTGTGTATATAGAAACTTCCAATTGGGTGTGGTGGCTTATGCCTGTAATCCCAGGACTTTGGGAGGCCAAGGTGGGTAGATCACCTGAGATCAGGAGTTCAAGACCAGCCAGGCCTGTTGGCCTGTTACTGTGCACCATGTTTGGTGAAATGCTGTCTCTAGTAAAAATACAAAAAAATTGCCAGGTATGGTGGCATGTGCCTGTAGTTCTAGCTACTAGGGGGCTTAGGCAGGAAAATTGCTTGAACCCAGGAGATGGAGGTTGCAGTGAGTCAAGATCATGCCATTGTACTCCAGCCCAGGCAACAAGAGTGAAACTCCATTTTAAAACAAAGAAAACCTTAATAAGTGAGAAGATATATTTTATACATCTGCATTTATAAGAGATAAATTTCTCAAGTTCTTTTTTGTTCGGGTGATTGACTCAGGGTTGATGCGGTGATGATTCACTGCAGTTTTTGTTTTTGTTTTTTATATATATATATTATATATTTTACATATATATACTGCATTTTAGGTTCTGGAGTACATGTAAAGAACATGCAGGATTGTTGCATGCAGTTTTTTTTTAAATCAGTCTTGTCAAAAGACAGGTTGTCTGTTGTATTTCAAGTGATTGCAGTTATAAAGCTGGATATACACAATTACAAACCATAGTGATATAAGTTTCTCTTTTTGACATATTACTTTATGAATATGGTTCATTTGCTCATAGCTGGTATACCTATGTGACTGTTAATATACCTGAGTGTTTATGCTTACAAAAATATGTTACTATTGTCTCTTTTATTATATAAACTGTTCTATGACATGTTCTGTCCCGTGTTATAAATTTCTCAAATCCCCCTTTAAAAATGTAAATAAATATATTTTAAAGAATTTTAAAAATATTCCTTTCATAATTATATTTTCAAGATTTTGATCTTTTGGGATTTAAATATTTGGGATTATGGCACTCAAGATTGTGCCTTTTTGGATTATAATTGGGTCTTCAGGGACTTGCAACAACAGATAATTTTTCTGCAGCTGATGGAGAGAGGCATTTTGGCAGCCAGTTGGGAGAGGGAGCCTTGCTAGAGAAGTCACTAGTAAGAGCAATAGCCGTGGAGGGGCACAGTGACTGCCACAACTGCCCAAGTCTGAAAGAGGTTCAAGGAATAAATACCATGTCCTCACTCTCCTCCTGCCCTCGATGCTGTCACTGGTGCCTCCCATTAGCCAAACCCAACAAGAGCCAGAGGACAGAGGAGCCCCTGATGCACAATGCAGGACTCAGCCTTTTGGGGCACAGAGAAGAGGAGAGAAAAGTTGTTGGCAGAACTGGGGAAGATGGAACACAACCCTCACAGTCCCCAAGTCACGATTTGGTTGTTCTTTTTCAAGTGACAGGCTGTAGCTACTGTTTGATTGTTTATTTCTTTAAACAGCCTATATCTCCACCTCTATTTGCAAATGGACCCTGGAAATCTGCTGATGGAGGAACCCATTTCACTTAACAGCCAGTTTCTCTACAATAGCTGACAGACATCGCATTTCATTTGGTGACTGGTTGAACTTTATAAACTCAGATTTATAAACTAGTGCCATAATTTTTGGGGGGAATAAAGTTCTATCAGTAATGTAGCATTTGTAGTCCTTTTAAAATAGGTGATATTAGCAAAAATTATAACTTGAGTAACACATGTTAAGGGTTGATGAGCTTATAATGGGGAAACATTTAAGTGGTTGGAAGTTTACAACTAGTATTTCAAGAGAAAGCATGAAGAATAAATATTCCTGATTTTGATCTTTGTAAGAATCAATATATTTGTATTTATTGGGGAGTTTGTTTGTATGTGCGTGTCCTGACTAATGAGTCCTATCTTATTCCAAATAATAGATAAAATGCAATCAAATGCTTATGAAGCAAAATACCATGTTATACAATCTCATATCCATTCAGCTCTCATGCATAAGTGGTTTATTGATTTGTGAGGCATTTATACCATCTAGAGACAAGAGGACACAAGGCAGGGTCACTGCTGTTGGAATGGGAGGCAGGATCTTTCACTCAGGCTCAGAGTAGCCAAGAGAATAAAGGACCTGACCCTCAAGGGTTGGGTGGAATTTAGAGAAGGGACAGAGGGGATCCTTGATGGAATTAGACTCCCTAGAACCTCACTTGGGCCCTTCTCTTGCACAGTGATATAGCTCACAGGGAGATAGTCTAGCAGGGGTGTCCTTCTGAAGCAGAGGCAGGAAAAGGCAAACTGTATTTAACCCTGTCTCTGAATCAGCCACCTGTAGGGATTTCTTCCTCTTTTTCATTCGATTTGATTCTGTTTCTCTTGTGTTCTTTTGTGATTAGAGTCTCCTCTCTCCACTCAGGAGGGATTTGAAAATTAACAAAGAGGAAGTCATGTGAGGGTCTCAAGCTCACCTCCTTCAGAGTCGCAACCTGTGGCTTGTGTGAAATGAACACGTGGGACCTGAGCAACCTGCCCCTGAAATGTCACCTGCTCATCTTGGATTCCACTGTGAGAAGTCAGGAGGCAAAGAAAAAAGTGGGAGAATTGTCCTTATATTGGGGTCTTCTAAAATATATTTAGTGTATCTTAAGAGAAAAGGAAGACATTTGAACTTCATGTCTATAGCTAGATGCAGTCTTCTCAAGTTATGACTTGCCAATGTAATCATTATTTGGTCCTTTTATGGTAAAACCAAAATACTGTAATGTAGATACTGTATTTTTTAAAAGTTCCCTATTAAAGTTAATAGAATGAGTTAATCCCTGCATGGAAGTTGCTAAGTGTTGACATTCTGCATGGCACATCCCTGCTATTATCTTATGAAATGCATAGTTTTGGAGTTGGTTGAGATGGTATTGGTTGTGATACAAACATATAGTCATTTTATTTATAATTATGATTTATAAATACTAACCTTCACTTAATTTTAAATGCAATTTATTTTTCTATTTTGTTGTATTTAATTCTTAAAGCTACCTATGTCAATCAAAAGCTACAAACTTGTAATATAGTATCTGGATTTACAGACCCCTGACTCTTTGTTAACTTCTTGATTTATAAACAAAGTACCAAAAGTCTCAGTTGATAGATGAAAACTCTTCTGCTGGATTTATGCACTCTAATCAAGAGCCCTGGTGTAAATCATTGTCGAGTTTACAAATTTGTGCATTAGTTAGTGATTTGACTGTATAATCTGAAAATACCTTCTCTCTTAACTAGTAAATTCACATTTATCTTTTTAATACCTGGTGCATTCTGATAATTTGTTACTACCAAGTTCTGATTTATTAGAATACTGTAATATATTTTATAACATAAATTTTAAGGGTTTTGAATTAGATACACCATATTTTTGAAACTCTATGGCTGAAAAACAATTATCAGAAGGAAAAATTAAATTTGACATCTAACATCCTTGAAAACAAAACATAGAATGCTGGCCATAAGTATATTTATTCTTTGTTTCTATACTATCTCCTCATCCCCTGTATTAGAAGTTTCCTTTTTAAACAAGTATGTAAAATTGTTGGCTGGACCTAAGCAGACTTCCAAAGGAAAAGAAGTACTAGTGCTTGACCTGGACATATTGATATGATTGAAACCACCTTTGCAAAATTATGACTGAGACAGTAAAAGAAATCTAACTTAACTGACTCTGTCTTGCTTCTAACCTCCAAGCTTTCTTAGTTCCTTCCTGGGCATAGGCTGAACTAACTTTGGGAGAAACTCAGTTTATAGTTTAAAACAAAAATGATAAAAGCCCTTTCCCAAATCAGACCTCCCTCTTGCCTGGGAGTAGACTGCCTTTGTAAGACTAATGTTAGCCACAAGATTAGAAATTACGGTCTAGGAGTCATGCAGCTGGAGACTGCAAGATTCTGACCCTCCCTAAACTGCTCCAAAGATCAGTGGTTGAACTATTTTGCAGACCCTGCACTTGATGGATCAGCTGGCACCACCAAGATTAATAAACTGGCTCATCTGATCTTGTGGCCCCACCTAGGAACTAACTCAGTACAAGAAGATAGCTTCAACTCCCTATGATTTCATCCCTGACCAATCAGCACTCCTGGCTCACTGGCTTCCCACCACTCACCAACTTGTCCTTAAAAACTCTGCTCCCAGCCAGATGCAGTGGCTCATGCCTGTAATCCCAGAACTTTAGGAGGGTGAGGCAGGTGGATCACGAGGTCAGGAGTTTAAGACCAGCCTGGTCAAAATAGTGAAACCCTGTCTCTACTAAAAATACAAGAAAAAAAAAAAAATAGCCAGGCATGGTGGTGGGTGCCTGTAATTCCAGATACTCAGGAGGTAGAGGCAGAGAGAATTACTTGCACCAGGGAGGCAGAGGTTGCAGTGAGCCAAGATCATGCCACTGCACTCCAGCCTGGGTGATAGAGCAAGACTGTCACAAAACAAGAGAAAGCAAACCAAAGCAAAACAAAACACCAAGAAACAAACAAACAAAAAGCAACTCTGCTTCCCGAGTGCTTGGAGAGACTGATCTGAGTAATAATATAACTTTGGTCTCCTGCATAGCAAGCTTTTTCTATTATACATAATAGTCTTTTTCTATTGCAGTTCCCCTGTCTTGATGAATTGGCTCTGTCTGGCAGTGGGCATGGTGAACCCCTTTTGGCCAGTTAAATGATTACTGTGTACTAAGCCCCTTGTTGAATTTTGGAGAGCCTGCATGGTTTCACAGTTGTTCTCTCTTCCATTTGTGCTTCTCACTCTCTGGTGCATGTTTGAGTTTCAATCCCAGCTTGGGGAGCTCAGAGCACTTGTTGAGCAGTGAATGTAACTACATGTTTTTTTAAATTGCATATCTGTTGAAGCTATTTATTGTGTCCCTGGTTGAAGGATTTATGTTTATCGGTGTAATGCTTTTGCCTACTGGTGACTGAACTACTGCCCACTGTCAGTGAAAATTGCTCCTATAGAGGATTACAGCAAAGCCTGAGGCCACTGATTAAGGATTAGCCTTTTAGAATAATAATTTTCTCCAAGTGTTATGTACAATTAAAAAGAATGATGTTCCTCTTTAGCATATCAAATTTAGCCGATCTATGTGACTCACTTTGTTCCTTAGGTTCATGTAGTTCACATTTATACTTTTCTTCCCCTGAAGGTGATATATAGTGTTACATGGTGATATTTATTGGAAGTTTTATCTTACTGAATTTTCAAAAGCTGAAAGCTATCTAAAGTGGGCAATAAAAAGCATAGATATTCCTCTGGGTGAACTAGCAAAGCAGTAGACAGAAATGACTACCTTGTAATCTCTACCTAGCCCTGAACTTTGTAGGAATCTTGAGCATTTGGGGCAAGAAAACATGATGGGTGGCTAATTTGCTGTATAGCAGTTGGGACTGACCATAAAGTATTTTTTCACAAAGCATTTTTTAACAATACAGTTGTTAAAAGAAAGTAGTCCACGTATATTTTTTAAAGACCTCCTTTGAGACCATCTGTGAGCATACCACAGGGATTGAGGTTGGACACATGAAGGAACTAACACAATTTCTGGAAATTCAGCATGGTCTCTGTGCTTAAGGGGAAGTCTTGGTAGCAAGGTGAGATTAAAATTCGAAGAAGTAAATAAACTACAGAATATTTTTCCTGGAAGTTCTGGGGCTTCAGCTAGATTTCCCTGCTGAGTAGATGAGTGAGCCACTGCAAGTCATATCAAATTTTCAGGGTCTTAATTTATCCACTCTATATAGAGTGAACTTGATTAACGAACATTTATTGAACACATTATTTTCCAAGTGTGGTTGAAACTATTGGGAAATGAGTGATCATTTAAATTACAGTCCCACTTCATGAAATTAAAGTCCATAAGAGAAGACACATTTTTAGAACAAGATCACATATATATTAGAGAACTTTTTTTAAAATATTGCCACAAATAGAACAGAGGGGCCTCAATAACCATACATGAAAAATAATGCAATCTTTGCAAAAATAGCCTAGAAAGTCACTAGAAATACCACCCAAAATAATAACCACAACTGACAAGAAGCAACGACAAATCATGAGAAGGAAGTAGAATCTGATTTCTATAGTTACCATATTGTAATATTTTTAAAGTATTAACAAAAAGTATAAGGCACACAAAGAAACAAAAAGTATAGTTCATTCCCAGGACAATAACAAATTAATAGAAACTACTTCTGGGGAAGCATAGACATTGGATATACTAGACAAAGACTTTAAATCAACTATCTTAAATGTGCTCAAAAAACTAAAGAAAACCATGGGCAAAGAAATAAAGAAAACCAGGAGAATAATGGCTTGATAAATAGAGAATACTAATAACTACATAGAAATTATTTTTAAAAAACAGAAATACTAGCAAACCAATTCAACACCACATCAAAAAGATTATTCATTATGGTCAAGTGGCATTCATCTGGGGATGCAAGGATGGTTGAACATATCAATCAGTATGATACATCATATCAACAGAATGAACGACTGAAGGACAAAAGTCATATGATCCTTTATATTTATTCTGAAAAAAAGCATTGGATAAAATTCAACATTCTTTCATGATAAAAACCTTAAAAAAATTGGGTATAGAAGAAACATACTTCCATACAATAACAGTCATATATGACAGACTCAAAGCTAGTATCAACCTGAATGGATAGAAAAGTGAAACTTTTTCTCTAAGATCTGGAACCTGATGAGGATGCCCAATTTCACCACTGTTATTCAACATAGTACTGGAAGTTCTAGCTAGAACAATCAGACAAGATAATAAATAAATAAATAAACAAACAAATAAAGGGCATCCAACTTGGAAATGAAGAAGTAAAATTATCCTTGTTTACAGGTGATACAATCTTCTATTTGGAACCGACAAATTCAGTAAAGTTGCAAGAGACAAAATCAACATACAAAAATCAGTGACAGAAACAAATCTGTACATCTACAATGAACTCATTTTCAACAAAGGTTCTGTGAACATACATTGAAGAAACAATAGTCTCTTCAATAATGGTGCTGCAAAAACTAGATATCCATATGAAAAGTGTGAAAATAGACTCCTATCTCTCACCATATACAAAAATCATAAATGGAAGACTTAGATTTAAGTCTTAAAACCATGAAATTCTTAAAAACATGCATTGGGGAAAGTCTCCAGGATATTGGACTGGGTAAAGTTTTCTTGAGTAATACCCCACAAGCACAAGCAACCAACATCAAAATAGACCAGTGGGATTTCACTGAGTTAAAAAAGCTTCTGCACAGGAAAGGAAACAATGAAAAAAGTAAAGAGACAACCTAAAGATTGGGAGAAAATATTTGTAAACTATCCATCTGACAGGAGATTAATAACCAGGGATATATAAGGAACTCAATTCTATAGGAAAATAATAATTCAATTAAAAAATGGGCAGAAGATCTGAATAGACGTTTCTCAAAATATGAGATACAAATGGCAATCAGGTATATGAAAGAGTGCTCAACATCAGTGATCATCAGCTAAATACAATGTGAAATTACATTGAGTTATTATCTCACCCCAGTTAAAATGTATTTTATCCAAAAGAGAGGCAATAATGAATGCTCACAAAGATGTGGAGAAAAGGGAACCCTTGTACACTGTTGGTGGGAATGTTAATACAGCCACTATAGAGAACAGTTGGGAAGTTCCTCAGAAAAACTAAAATTAGAGCTACCATATGATCCAGCAATCCCCCAGCTAGGTATATACCCAACAGAAAGGAAATCAGTATATTTAAGAGATATTTGCACTCCCACATTTATTTCAGCAGTACTTACTATAGGCAAAATTTGGAATCAACTTAAGGGCTCATCAACAGATAAACAGAAAAGAGTGGTATACACATAAGGAAGTTATTATTCAGCCATAAAAAAGAAGGAGATCTTATTATTTGCACCAACATGATTGGAACTGGAGGACATTATGTTAAATGAAATTAGGCATAGAAAAACAAAATTTGTATGCTCTCACTCATTTATGGGAGCTAAAAATTAAAACAATTGAACTCATGGAGATAGACAGTAGAAGGATAGGTACCAGAGGCTAGGAAGGGTAGTTGTAGGGAAAGGGATGATAGTTAATGGGTACAAAATATAGTTAAATAGAAAAAATAAGATCTAGTATTTGATAGCACAACAGAGTGACTACAGTCCACAATAATTTATTGTACATTTTATAATGACTAAAACTTTATAAGGTTAGAGACCATGTATGAAGTTTTTATATTCTATTTATATAACTTCTTTGTATTATCTTTAAATAGCATTGTTATTAGTCTAATTAAGGCTGTAAAATGCAAGGAGGAATAAAAATTTAAGTGATGATCTTCAAAAACAATGTACCTTAAAAATGTATTTTGATGTTTATGTCTCAGTGTTATACAAACCAAATCATAAATTAATTATATTTATTAGGGAAGTCTGAGAAGATAAATATCAGGCAAATCTCAAGAATGTTTCAAAATCATTTTGCCACAATGATAGCAGCCTAATGTCCACAGCAGCAGAGATACATTAATTCATTTCTCTTTGCAGTTTTGCATCCTTTCCTTTTCACATGTAAAAGGTAGCCACAATGCCTGATTATTTCTTAGAGTAATTTTACTGGAGTTTTCCAACCTTTAGCTTTGCCATCTCTATATTTCTCTTGGGCTTCTTTCCACTATAAAATGGAATGAAGCCCAAAAGAAATATAGAGATGGCAAAGCTAAAGGTTGGAAAACTCCATTCATACTATCAAAATCTCTGGACAGGTAAGATAGAGGCTGGTCTATTCTCCTCATGCAATGCTAATAGAACATCCATCTATCGAGCCCTTTGGAAATGACAAGCAATGATTTACAATTCTTCACTCCTGTGGGGCCTTTGTAAAGAAATCACTCAGATAGTGTGAAGCGCACTTGGACAGTGCAATGTGGGGCTATGGATCACAGGAATATTTTGGAGGCTTTGTGCACTCAGGATGATGTGCACTGAGGATGAACCATCAATGGAAAAAAGGATAAAGAAAACAATAATGGAGCCCAAACTTGAAGCTTGCACCCTAGAATCCTCAAGAATGAAGCTGTACAAAAAATCATCTATATTTATGGAACATAATGTATAATTGGAACAAAATAAATGATGCAAATAATAGATATATTAAAGAAACTAGATTTACACAGATGTAAGAGCACATATATTATGGTCAACTGAGAGGCAAAAGATGACACTTCAGTGCAGTATGATTACGCATTTATTGTTGTCTTAGGAATTGTTATTTGAAAGACACTTATTTGGCTAGAAGCCAAATTGTGTTCAGAAGAAAGGGAGGGAAGTAAGGGTTTTTGAAAGGAAACTAAGGGTGATTATACAAGTTGCTTTGAAAAAATGATCACTGGTAGAGACAGCTGGCTTAGTACACAAATCCATATCAGGAATTTGCAGTGTTGGTGAAATTTGGCTGTTTTCCAGGATGTTGTGTTCATTTCAGTTTGGCCCAGTTCAAAGGTTCAAGGCAAGTTCCTGATTTTTAGGGTGTTTGTTTCTGCATTCTTTTTGCAGGAAATTCAGAAGATCCTTCTTGAAATAGCTTCCTGAACTCTATTTTTGTGCTTTGAACCAGTGATGCCCTTTTGTATATCACATTTTATATTACATGTACTAAATATAATATATGTATGCATTCTTTCTCAGGGTGCTTTTCAAATAGTAACATATTTTAGGGAAGAGGCCAACAAATCTTTTTTTGTAAAGGGCTTGATAGTAAATTTTAGGTTTTACAGGCCACATATAGTTCCAACTACTTATCTCTTTCATTTTAGTCCAAAGCAACCAAAAGACATGTAAACAAATGAGCAAGGTTGTGTGCCACTAAATTTTACTTATGAGCAATAAAATTACAATTCATAGAATTTTCATATGTCACAAAGTATTATTTTTCTTTGGGGTTTTTCAACTATGTACAAATATAAAAACCACTGTTAGCTTATGTGCTATGCAGAAAGAGGTGGTAAGCTAAATTTGACCCACAGGCCATCGTTTGCTGAACCTTATTATAGACAGTCAAGATTCATGGAATGAAATTAAATTTGATGCCATCTAAATATTGAAAATGTTTTAGAATTGTGGAACACCTAATACTTGAAATTCATTTATCCAAGTAGATAAGACTATTTTGAAATGCTAAAATAACCACTAGGTGGCTCTGTACTCTATATATTTCCTGTGTGTTTAACAGCATTTCACTCATTTTTTGCCTTTGCTGTGTGTTCAGCACTAGATGGCACCAACTATTGACAATGTGTTTTTTCATCTTTTGAAATTAATAGTCCCAAATATAGAAATAGTTTCTTATTTTTCATGTATAGTGGAAAAACGCATGATTAATCTCTGTCCTTATTACCAGAAGACCAAAATTTGCACTTTAAGGTCAGCCTAGAAACTGGAACTTATCCATATGTCCTAACAGAACATTTTTGTATCATAATAGGTTACAATAATGCATTTGGTCAATAGAAGTTTATCTGTTGGAAACCACAGAATATTAACCAGACATGTCACAATAGTTCCCAAATATCCAATTCCAAATAATATTTTAAGAATAGGTGTATGTACATTAAATAATCTAGTAATTCAAAATCAACCTTGATTTCACTGTTTTCATGTATGTAGTGAAATACATTTGTTATTTCTGAAATCCAAAGTAATGACAAATTAATATACCCTCAGTGAAGTAAAATCAATCCTACAGGTCATTGCTTGACTTTGTGGGCTAAAATTGCTTTTGAAATCTTATTAGCTTTGGAGGCTTCTAACTCTATTATCATAGAGGCAGGATTTTATTTCTTGTACTGACTCAATAGCTTTCAAAATGCAAAGTTCGGGCTGGGTGTGGTGGCTGACACCCATAATCTCAGCACTTTGGGAGGCCAAGACAGGTGGATCACCTGAGGTCAGGAGTTCAAGACCAACCTGGCCAACATGAAGAAACCTTGTCTCTACTAACAACACAAAAATTAGCTGGGTGTGGTGGTGTGTGCCTGTTGTTCCAGCTACTTGGGAGGCTGAGGCAGAAGAATCACTTTAACCTGGGAGGTGGAGATTGTGGTGAGCCAAGCTCACACCACTGCACTCTAGCCTGGGCAACAGAGCAAGACTCCATCTGAAAAAAGAAAAAAGTAAAACCAAAATACAAAGTTATAAGTATAGGTCACTTTAAATAGACCAATTTTCCTAAATTGAAAGAGATAGAGCTCACTGTCATTAACTTGCCACAAAGGCAAACTGTCAAAATTTACAAGTTATGTGAAAGTGATGGGATACTATGCAGATCAATGCATTACTAGGACATTTAAAAAATGCAATGTTTTTGAAATAGTTGGCTTCATGATTGGTTCATACTACCTTCTATACCACTCTTTTCACTAAGATCACCTCAAGCTGAAGAAGAACAGATGAGGGAATTCACTTCTATCATTTCATTTCTACTGCAAATTCATAGAATATTTTCTTTTCCACATCATAAAATTAGAAGGTGGTTTGTTTTTACTCAATTTAAAGTGTTTTTGTATGTGAGAAACAAACTGCATTATTTGTGTGCATACCTGGTACTTTTTCCAAGAGAAAGAATACTAAAAATAGCTCATCAATCAACAGGTTTAAAATCTAATAAAAATATTTTCAGTGTGATGCAATACATGACAGCAGAGTTGAACAAAGTACATGCAGTTATCTTTGTCTCTTCATTCCTTTTCATTTCCATATAAAAATAAGTTTTGTTTTAATCTTTTAAAAATTCATTTGTATATTAAATCAAGAAACTACATGATACAATTTATATATTCTGGATCTGGTAAAATGCTGTTTTATTATTACCTTAAGATAATGTCTATTTATCGTCATAACTATATATCAGCAGAGTAATAAGGGCAATATATTATTCCTGAAGTAGCATCCCTACTGCTGCCAGCCTTGTTTTGCATCAACCATAACTTCCTTACTCCTTTTGCTTTAACTAAACCATAGTGCTTTGAATAAGAGATCTGAAAATATTATTTTGATTAGTCAGGACATTTGGTTCCACTAAGGAAATTAACTCTGCTCTTTCTTAAAGATTTTCAACTGAAATTTTGGGAAGCCTATCTTAAAAATAAGAACAAGGAATGTTGTTTGTTTTGAATTTCACTTTCTAAGTTTATTTGTAATTCTCTTGTGGAAATTGGTATTTGAACTGCGTCTACACAACAGAAAGTTGAAAATATAGTTGACAATTATCTAGTTGATTTAAGTTTAAATTGGAAGCCTAAAAATAAAATTCATATGTTAATGTTTATTAAGACATCTAGGGTCCTGGTTTGTCAGTAGGTTTTGATAGTTATCTGTATTTCTCTGAAACAAGAAAAAAAAAGTACTCACAGCTTAAGAACATTTTGTGTTCAAATGTCTTAGACAAAGAGACTATCCCCTTGCTATAATTTTAAAATATGGAGTGACTTACCAAAGAAACCAAGAGGACAATGGTGGCTTAGTAAAATATATGTTTATCATTTGCATATTAAATATTCTCTTTCCAAGTGATACTTTCTAGGTGTTAGCCTTCTATCAGAAAGATACTCTAGATTATACCAATGTGAAATCCCTACATGATATACTAAGGAAAGCTGAGTAACTGAGACAAGGGAGGAAGAAAAAGCCAGCAGAAATCCTGAAAATGTATGGTCCTAGAAGTACTGGTGCTGAGTGATAATGAATACAATTGCATCGTACTTGAACTTCATGCGAAACTCCATTTGGAAATTTACAATCAGCTTTTTCAGCCACATTTCTTGTATCTGCTATTATTTGTCAGTGATTCAAATTTGAACCCTCTTCCCTCAAATCCAGACTTCTTCAAAAACACTTTTTCTGTCTTTATTTCATTAAAACAAAATATCCATATATAAGGCTATTGCATATGATTGTAAAGACCACTTACTGCACAAAGTAACCAAATTCATATACCCTGGTATTGAGCTGTATGCACATACCAGGAGAAAAGAACTCATTTCTTCCCTAATTTATATACATATATTGTGAGACTAGCAGCATTTCTCCTAGTATCTGAATGTCACAGATTCTTCTGTAACTAATAATCTTTATCAGAAACAACAGCCAGAACTGTATATTGGCCCCTTCTAGTCATGGCTAGAGTGACTGGGACACAGGGCACCAAGTCCCTAGACTGAACACAGCAGAGGGTCCCTGAGCCTGGCCCATGAAACCATTTTTTCCTCCTAAATCTCTGGGCTTGTGATGGGAGGGGCTGCTGCAAAGGTCTCTGATACACCCTGGAGTCACTTTTCCCATTGTCTTGGTGATTAACAGTGGGCTCCTCATTACTTATGCAAATTTCTTCAGCTGGCTTGAATTTCTCCTTAGAAAATGGGCTCAGATCCCAAATTTTCTATTTCATTGTTGGGCTACAAATTTTCCAAACTTTTATGCTCTGTTTCCCTTTTAAAACTGAATGCCTTTAACAGCATCCAAGTCACTTCTTGAATGCTTTGCTGCTTAGAAATTTCCTCCACCAGATACCCTAAATCGTCTTTCTGAATTTCAAACTTCCACAAATCTCTAGGGTAGGGCAAAATGCCAACAGTCTCTTTGCTAAAACATAGCAAGAGTCACCTTTGTTTCAGTTCCCAAAAAGTTCCTCATCTCCATCTGAGACCACCTCAGCCGTAAGTTCATTGTCCATATCACTATCAGCATTTTGGTCGAAGCCATTCAACAAGTCTCTAGAAAGTTCCAAACTTTTCCAGATTTTTCTGTTTTCTTTGGAGCTGTGCAAACTTTTTCAGCCTGTGCCTTTTACCCAGTTCCAAAATTACTTTCATGTTTTTGGGTATCTTTTCATCAGTGTCCCACTCTACTGATACCAATTTACTGTATTAGTCTATTTTCATACTACTGATAAAGACATACCTGGGGCTGGGCAATTTGCAAAAGAAAGAGGTTTAATGGACTTACAGTTCCACATAGCTGTGGAGGCCTCACAATTATGGTGGAAGGCAAGGAGAAGCAAGTCACATCTTAGGTGGATGGTGGCAGTCAAAGAGAGAGCTTGTGTGGGGAAATTCCTTCTGATAAAAAAATCAGGACTTGTGAGACTTATTCACTATCATGAGAACAGCACAGGAAAGACCTGACTCCATGATTCAATTACCTCCCATCAAGTTCCTCCTACAACATGTGGATATTCCAGTTGAGATTTGGGTGGGGACAGAACCAAACCATATTGTTCTGGGTGTGGACACAGCCAAGCCATATCATTCTGTCCCTGGACCCTCCCAAATCTCACATCCTTATATTTCAAAACTAATAATGCCTTCCCCACAGTCCCTCAAACTCTTAACTCATTTCAGCACTAACTCAAAAGTCCACAGACTTAAGTCTCATCTAAGACAAGGCAATTATCCACTGATGAGCCTGTAAAATCAAAACCAAGTTAGCTACTTCCTCTCAATAAACTAGGTATAGATTGAACATACCTCAAAATAAAATAAGAGCTATTTATGACAAACCCATAGCCAATATCATATTGAATGGGCAAAAGCTGAAAGCATTCTCTTTGAAAACTGGAATAATACAAGGATGCCCTTTCTCACCACTCCTATTCAACATAGTATTGGAAGTTCAGGACAGGGCAATGGGCAAGAGAAAGAAACTGTATTCAATAGGAAGAGAGGAAGTCAAATTGTCTCTGTTTGCAGATGACATGATTGTATATTTAGAAAACCTCATTATCTTAGCCCAAAAACTCCTTAAGCTGATAAGCAACTTCAGCAAAAGTCTCAGGATACGAAATCATTATTTAAAAAATCACAAGCAGGGCTGGGCGCGGTGGCTCAAGCCTGTAATCCTAGCACTTTGGGAGGCCAAGGTGGGTGGATCATGAGGTCAAGAGATCGAGACCATCCTGGTCAACATGGTGAAACCCCATCTCTACTAAAAAATACAAAAAATTAGCTGGGCGTTGTGGCATGCGCCTGTAATCCCAGCTACTCAGGAGGGTGAGGCAGGAGAATTGCCTGAACCCAGGAGGCGGAGGTTGCAGTGAGCCGAGATTGTGCCATTGCACTCCAGCCTGGGTAACAAGAGCGAAACTCCATCTCAAAAAAAAAAAAAAATTCACAAGCATTCCTACACACCAAAAATAGAGAAGCAGAGAGCCAAATAATGAACGAACTTTCATTCACAATTGCTACAAAGAGAATAAAATATCTAGAAATCCAACTTAAAGGGACATGAAGGAACTCTTCAAAGAGAAATACAAACCACTGCTCAAGGAAATAACAGAGGACACAAACAAATGGAAAATCATTCCATATTCATGGATAGGAAGAATTAAAATCGTGAAAATGGCCATACTGCCCAAAGTAATTTATAGATTCAATATTATTGTCATCAAACTACCATTCACATTCTTCAAAGAATTAGAAAAAAACTACTTTAAATTTCATATGGAACCAAAAAGAGCCCATATACCCAAGACAATCCTAAGAAAAAGGAATTAAGCAGGAGGCATTGTGCTACCTGACTTCAAACTATACAACAAGGCCACAGTAACCAAAACAGCATGGTACTGATATCAAAATAGACATATAGACCAATGGAACAGAACAGAGACCTCAAAAATAAAACCACACATCTATAACCATCTGATCTTCCACAAACCTAACAAAAACAAGCAATGGGGAAAGGATTCCCTATTTAATAAATGGTACTGGGAAAACTGGCTAGCCATATGCAGAAAACTGGAACTGGAACCTTTTTACGTCTTATACAAAAATTAACTCAAGATGGATTAAATACTTAAACATAAGACCTAAAACTATAAAAACCCTAGAAGAAAACCTAGGTAATACCATTCAGGACATAGGAAGGGGCAAAAACTTTATAATGAAAACACAAAAAGCAATAGCAACAAAAGTCAAAATTGGCAAATGCGATCTAATTAAACTAAAGACCATCAGTACAGCAAAGGAAACTATCATCAGAGTGAACAGGCAACCCACACATTGGGAGAAAATTTTTGCAATCCACCTGTCTGACATAGGTCTAATATCCAGAATCTACAAGTAACAAGGAACCTAAATTTACAAAAAAAAAAAAAAAACAACCAAAAAACAAACAAACAAAAAAACACACAAAACCCCATCAAAAAGAGGGTGAAGGATATGAACAGACATTTCCCAAAAGAAGATACTTATGTGGCAAACAAACATATGGAGAAAAGCTCATCATCACTGATCATTAGAGAAATGGAAATCAAAACTGCAATGAGATACCATCTCACACCAGTCAGAGTGGCAATTTTAAACAAAGTTAGGAAACAATAGATGCTGGTGAGGCTGTAGAGAAATAGGAACACTTTTATACTGTTGGTGGGATTGTAAATTAGTTCATCCATTGTGGAAGACAGTGTGGCAATTCCTAAAGGATCCAGAACCAGAAATACCATTTGACCCAGCAATCCTAGAAGGAATAGAAATCATTCTACTATAAAGACACATGCACACATATGTTTATTGCAGCACTATTTACAATAGCAAAGACATCAAACCAACCTAAATGTCCATCAATGATAGACTGGATAAAGAAAATGTGGTACATATATACCATGAAATACTATGCAGCCATAAAAAAGAATGAGATCATGGCCTTTGCAGGGACATGAATGAAGCTGGAAGCCATCATCCTCAGAAAACACAGGAACAGAAAACCAAACACTGCATGTTGTCACTCATAAGTGGGAGTTGAACAATGAGAACATGGACAAAGGGAGGGAAACAGAACACACCAGGGCCTGTTGATGGGTGGGGGTCAAGGGGAGGGAGAGCATTAGGACAAATACCTTATGCACTCGGGGCTTAAAACCTAGATGACTGGTTGATAGGTGCAGTAAACCACCATGGTACATGTATACCTATGTAACATACCTGCACATGTATCTCAGAACATAAAATAAAAATAAAATGAAAAAGTAGTCTTTACTTGAAGATCATGACATCTGGCTAAATAATGCTCAACTCATTTTTATTTTAACTGAGGATTCTCATGATCGTGCTATCATTCTCTCATGTTTCAGGACTCCTGACTATAATCTTGACTGAGTTCTGTCCCTATGTGTTTCACATGCCAGGTACCCTATCATTTATAATTTCTTCCTTATAAATTTACTTTCAGCTCTGTTTAATATTTTTCACCCATAATCATATCTATGTCAAGATTTTTTCATTGCCCAGAACTGTTATACATATGAAATTTGAATTCTTCATCATTTCAAAACAAAGTTGTAACCTCGACTACAATTAATCCCATTATGATTAGAAACCCCACAGATGGTCAGGTGAGGTGGCTCATGCCTGTAATCCCAGCACTTTGGGAGGCTGAGACAAGCACATCATCTGAGGTCAGGAGTTCAAAACCAGCCTGACCAATATGATGAAACCCTGTCTGTACTAAAAATACAAAAGTTAGCTGGGCTTGCTGGCATGTGCCTGTAATTCAAGCTACTTGGGAGGCTGAGCCAAGAGAATCACTTGAACCCGGGAGCTGGAGGTTTCAGTGAGCTGAGCTCATGTACTACAGCCTGGGAAACAAGAGTGAAATTCCATTTAAAAAAAGAAACCCCATAGAAATCTCAGATACTATTTTCTCTATTTTCTTCCAAGCTATCAACTTGCTCATATTCTTTCTCTACCTAGCTTTTATGATTATCTGTTTTCAAACAAGTTCCCTTAATATCATTAAACTGTTTTTTTTAACCACACAGAACTTACAAACCAATCCTATCAATTCAACATGTTTTTGTCTCTATTTTAACATCTGGTATACTAAACACAGTTACAGTAAAACAGCATATCCGTATGGAGAGCTGTCAGATTAAATGTATAGTCCACTGTGAATTTTCTCTTCATTTCTAATTTTCAGTTGGTTATCTTGACTTGTTTCATAAATAATTGTTATCTGGAAATAATAAATGCTTTTTTCATCCTCTCTAATTTCTATACCCACCATTCTTGTGTTTTGTCTTGTCTTATTCATTTATTTATTTATTTACTTATTTTGAGATGGAGTTTCACTCCTGTTGCCCAGGCTGGAGTGAAATGGCACAATCTTGGCTCACCACAACCTCTGCCTCCCAGGTTCAAGTGATTCTCCTGCCTCAGCCTCCTGAGTAGCTGGGATTACAAGTATATGCCACCATCCTCAGCTACTTTTTGTATTTTAATACAGACGGGGTTTCTCCATGTTGATCAGGCTGGTCTTGAACTCCCGACCTCAGGTGATTGGCCAGCCTCAGCCTCCCAAAGTGCTGGGATTACAGACATGAGCCATCGTGCCTGACCTATCTTGTTTTAATGGATAGAACCTTTAGCACAATATTGTCATGACAAATGGAAATATTTTTAATCCTAACTTTAATGTAATTTATTCTAGAACTTTGCATCATATACTGCACATGCATCTGTTATAGGTATCTTGTATCTATGTTTATGAATGTTAACTTAGCAAAAATGTTTATTATGAATGGTTGCTATGTTTTATTCAGTGGTATGATACCTATTGCTGATTACATATTTCTCTCATTTGTTATTTTAGTGGATTAATTATGTGGATAATTTTTCTAATATGATGCTCTTCTTGAAATCTCAAAATTAGCCCTTAATAATGTAATTTTATAATAAACAGTTGATTGTCGTTGCTGATCATCTATTTAGGACCTTTGCTTCTATGTTCACAGGTATGATTAAAGTAAAATTTTATTTTCTTGTGACTTTTTGTCTTGAGTGCTATAGTCATTATTCATCTCATGAAGTCGGTTAAGTAGTTTCCTACCTTTTTTCTCTGCTTTGGAACCATTTTTATATACCTGACATTAGCTGATTTTTACGGTTTAGTAGATTGCATCTGCAAATCCATAAAATCAGTTAAGTAGTTTCCTATCTTTTTTCTAAGTTTTGGAACTGTTTTTATACAATTGACATTAGCTGATTTTTAAGTAGTAAATTACACCTAAAACCTCATATATGGCTCTTAAATCTTAGTTGAAGAAAGTTAACTGTTCTCCTATTCTCTTTTTGTTGTACTTGACAAAAGCAGTTGGCCAATCACAAATGCAGTGCTGCATTAATTTATATTGTTTTCCTTTCTTTCTTTACTTCACCATGTCCCCTTTCTTGACTCCTGCTCCCTAGGTTTTCAGTCCCTAATAGAGTAGCATCTGAGCTTTTGTGACACATGTTACTTTCTGGATAATTCACACTAAGATGTAAAGCAGTGGACTGTAGAGTCTGTTTTCCTCTTTCTGTAGCTATTAGCGTCATGGCATATTTTATGCAAAATTGATGTGTGAGCTAATAGCCTACTAATACATCCAACCCTGAGCTATGTATGTCACCAAGGACAGTGTAGATCACAATATTTATCAAGACTAAATAACAAAGAAATTGTAAATCTGAACAGACCTAGTGGATTCAAGACCAAATTCTACCAAACATTTAAAAATGAACCAATGCTAATCCTTCTCAGACTCTTCCAAAATATTGAATAAGAGGGAATATTTCCAAATTCATTTTACAAGGCCAGTATTACCCAGATACCAAAGCAGACAAGTACACTACAAAAAAAAAACTACGTGCAAGTATCTTTGATGAACACAGATGCAAAAATCAACAAAAAATATAAAACCATATTCAACAGTACACTAAAAGGATCACTCACCATGATCAAGTGATATTATTATAGATCTGTTTCAGATTCACATTTCTCTACTAGCCACTGTTTCTATACATTATTTTGGGTTGGGTCCTGTTATCCTAAATTTTAATCCCTTAAAGACCTTTCTTTTCACACTTCCTTTATCACTTGCCTCCCTCAAATCAGAGAATCATTTTTCTACTGATTATAAATTCTCCTGTATTGTCTCTGAATATAAATTATTCCTATTCTCAAATTCTAGATGTTTAAAATTGAAAAGCCAAAATTTGACTTTGAAATTGATGGATAAAATTATATATATTTATCAGCTACACCATGATGCTTTAAATTATATATACATTTTGAAACAGTTAAATCTAGCTAATTAACAAATGTATTACATCACATAGTTATAATTTTTGTGCTGCAATCCCATATTTATTGTAGCACTATTCATAATAGCCAAGATATGGCACCAATATAAGTGCCCCTAATTGGATTAAAGGATTAAAAAAAGTGGTATATTTACACATGGAATGCTATTCAATGTTAAAAAAAGGAGATACTATCATTTGTGATAGCATGGATGAAACTGGAGGACATTATGTTAGTGAAATAAGCCAAAATGTAATTATTTTTATGTCCCACTCTATCCACATCTGTTGATTCATACATAATGGCTATTGTAATGAATAAGTGTTAGTCAAAGACAAAGTGAAATATTCAGAAGAGGGTAAGTTTGTTTAATTTTTTTAGAGCAGCATACTGCCACATTCCTGGTGCTGATTGCACTGTTTCTTTTTCATTACCTGCTCTCCCCATTACTCCTTCCTATTCTCAAAACCCACAAAATCAGTCACTTCGATGAATGAAAATACTTTTTGGCCTTTATCAAGATGAAGATATACCACTTGGTTACTGATCAAAAGAACTTGTAAAATGGAATTTTCAAAACTTTAAAGCTATTTAGGGTCAGCTTGTATGAATGGTTTTATATGATTCCATACAGATCTATGGAGAAGTAACCCCAGAGAATTTGCCCTGACACTCATGGAAGGAAGGTATGCGAGAGTAATTTTTAATTGCATATTTTGCTGACCTTAAAAAAGTTAGTCTCATGTTTGGCACTGAGTAGAAAATAAAGATTTAAATGTATTATTATCCAAACAAGTTATTCAGCCTATTTTATGGTATTATTGAAATCACATACTATCTACACTCTGAATTCCTTTGGCAGTGCTAAGACAACCACCATCCTGCTTTCTAGCAAAAGGGGTAAAATGTAGTTAAGAGATAGAAAGTGTGCTTTCTACACATATTTATAGTATTTTATTTTCATACATCACTTTGAAATTGTCACATTTATAGTTATGAGAGATAAAATGTGTAATTTAAGTTAGCTTATTAAAATTGCTCAATATTGTGTAGATTCATGTTAGGAAAGACTATACTTATGCCCTTATAAAAATGTTACTATCACAGAAAGTGCTACATCTCTAAACAGCTATGACTTTCCAAATAATCCCAGACTGAACAATCTCAGAGAATTCCAAGTATACCATTATTTGTGAAGAATAAAAATATTTAATTAAACACACACACACAGACACACAGATTCTTAGTATGTTCTAGTTATTTCTGACAAATTTTGAATTATTCTACATTAATGAAGTATTGAGTTTTATATTTTGAGTTTCTCCAAGAAAATGTTTAAAAGCACTTTTAATTACATATAACATTTATATATTTATTATTTTTATACTGAATAGAATTAATATAGTTAGAATTTTATCCCCTCTAAATCTCATGTTGAATTGTAATCCCCCTTGTTGGAGGTGGGGCCTGGTGGGAAGTGTTTCAGTCATGGGGGAAGATCCCAATGGCTTGGTGCTGTCCTGAAGATCATGTGTTCTCACTATCTATGGTTGTTTAAAAGCATGTGGCATCTTCCCACCACCACTCCTCTTGCTCCATCTGTCACCATCTGACATGCCTGGCCCTGCTTTACCTTCTGTTATGAGTAAAGCCTCCCTGAAGATGCCAGCACCATGCTTGTACAGCGTGCAGAATCATGAGCCCCCCCGCCACACACAAAATAGGCCCACATATATACATATATACTTATATTTGTGTATATGTGTGTGTATATATATATTTAAATGCAAGTATATTTTGTACCAACTACAACCACATTGTTAAGTGTGTGTATATATATATTTAAAGTATATATATAAGCCATGTATATATATATATACACAATGTGTGTATATATGTATTTAAATGTAAGTTTATATATAATTTTATATATTTATATATTAAACTTACATTTAAATACATAAAAATATATTTATTTACATATATAAACTTACATTTAAATATATATATATATATACGCACACACTTAACAATGTGGTTGTAGTTGGTACAAAATAAAATTCCTTAAATAACAATGTGTGTAGATGGTGCAACTGGAGATTGCATATATTCTAGGCCTACTTTGCTAATAACAAAAGGAGCCATTTTATCTATATTTTGGCTTAAATGAAGAACATAGTATTTGTATTTGCATTATATTCTGTTGAAAATATATTTATTGTTTTTACTGCTTGCTTTGTATTTTAAGTTCTCATGAAGTTGTTTTTAAAAATATTCATATATCATAACAAATTCACATTTCATTTACAATCAGAAAAGCTGGGAGGCAGGAAAAGTAGACTTTGACATTACCATTCTATATTTGAAAGCATTCAGGTATTCAGATGTTGAAACACATTCGCAGTATATTGGTAGCAGACCAGAATTAAAATCAGTTCTTCTGAATCCTTCTCATTTGATTAATAGCTTAGTAGTCAAATTGCTCACTACAAATATTATTTTCATCCCTGGAATAAAGTTAAAAAAAAGCCATGCATGCTTCTGAAGCAAAAGTTTATGATTACATAAACAGTTGTTCTCTTTGATTTTGGTATCAAAATAATATTTTCCATGTCAACAAAATGAGAAATAACAAAGTGATGGTAGTTTTGAATCATCTGAGAGACAGATAAACACCTGAGGAAATAAACAGTGTGCTGCTGGCATTCCACCCCCTTTATGTGTTCATTTCATTTAGTGAGTTTAAATGTGGACTCCCTGACAAAGATTGGGCAAGGCCCATATCATCACTAGTTAACTAAAATACCCCCCTCTCTGTCCCAGTTTCCTGGGTATCAACATTTATGTAAATTATAACCATGTGAAATCAGTAAGTTTCTCATGTGTTTTCACTTTGGATAAAGCTAGAGAAATTGTTACCTAAAATATGAGTAAGTCTATGTTTTCCAAGCGCATATGTTCTATGAGCCCTTTCAGACACCCTTTAGAGGAATATAAAGTAACAGATCTAAAAAGAAGCATATTAGCTTATATAAAATAGAATTCAACTGAGATTCTGTGGATAAGGGAAAATAAAAGGAGAAAATTTTAGCAGTTATAAGGTAAGAAATAATCACTGTTCAATATGAGAAAAAGCAAAGGTGTTTTCTCAGACCCAGAGCACTCACTTCTCAGACCCAGAACACCAGGCACTCACTTGTCACATTGACTATGATATTGGGCAAGAGCTCTAACGGTATATGGGAACTGTGACCTGTTAGAACTGCAGCTCAAACTCTTATAGATACATATTTATTTAGAAATGTGTCTATTGCAGACTTTTTTTTACGTTACTTTCAGAACGTAAGCCACAAAGCATCTGACAATGCTTAATAGCACAGACCATCTGCGGCCATCTTAAGCTGCATTAGAAGAAGAAATGTCCAGTTCACAAGAGGGTAGATTCTGACGGTATTTATCAGAAACCAGTTCACTATATTCAATCTAGGTTTAGGCTGAGAGCGTAAACCCAGAACAATGACTTAAGGAATGGCAATAGTATTCTTTGATATTTTTAAAGCCAATAGTAAAGATGATTCCAAGAGACATCAGTTGCATTCTTCCAAAAATCTCAGGGCTGTTAGGGAGAAAGTAATTTGATTTTGCTTGTTTTGTTTTATCAGAAAGTAATACAGATGGGAAATCACCAGATATATGGCCCAGTGCCACAATAAATCTTCATACCCACATTAAAACGTTTGGGGTGGCATGATGGATTATTAAAACCTGATTTGCCTGCAGATTTTTGAATGAAATTTTTAGACTACTTTGTGTCCCCAGATACTCAATATACAATGTTGCAAAAAGAAGGGAGAATACATAAAGCCTCTCTTCCATATGCAAGAAAGAAACAGTACCTTTGCTCACCTTCCCACCCACCTCCCACTGCTTTTGAAAATTCACATTCCTTTCAGGACTTTATTTCTCTTTATGGGATATTGGGCTCCAACATATCTTTGGACCATCAGCCTTTTCTCTTGACCCTGCAGAGTTCCATGGAATCCTTTTACTCAATTGTTAGGAAACTAATTTTAACAACTTTACATATTTAGCTAGGGTTTTACAGTTTAAAAGTGATTTTACATGCATAATCTTATTTGATTTCCCCAGATTTTCCATTACAGGAAGTAGGGAAAACCTTATTAACCCCATTTTATAAAGGAGAAGACAGAGCTTCACAAAGTTTCCCTTCACAGCTAGCATGTGCAATGCTGACAGTAAAACCCAGACCTCTCCAGACAAAAGAAAAAGGTAAAAGAATGAATTTGCAAATATTTCTGACTTCCTCCACAAAAGCTGATTATTTTATAAAAATTTGTGGATAAAATCTGAAACAAGCTAAAATATCAAATATGTATAATAAAGTTTGGAAGAATTCAAAACAATTTCAATAATCAAACATCTTTCTGTAACATGTAAAAAGAAAGAAAGAAAAGAAAAGAGAAAGGAAAAGAAAAGAAAAGAAAGAAATGGTGCTACCATTGATGTGGGGGAAAGTAAAGATACAAGACCATCTTCCCAAATTCGAGTCAAGGCATGAGGAGAAGGAGTAACTGTGCAGGACACAGAAACATTATACTGGAGAGCTTCCCAGCCATTTTCTCAGGAACTTCATTCATTCATTCTTTTAGCAATAACAAATGAGGATATAATCAAACATCAAGCAGGAAGATACTGGGCTAGCAACTATAGGCATAAAAAATATGAAATCAATACTGAAGATGGAGTTTCTGAAATGATGGAATAAGGAGCATGTTAGACTCCCTCCCTAGTAAAGCAACTAAACCAGAGAAAATTACAAAAGAAAAAAGATTTTGAAGTCTCTGGAGATTTTCCTAAAACCATAGAGCATTAGGAGACACATTTGTTAAAGAGAATTTGCTGTTTTGGTCAGAACAGTGAGAGTTTGAGGCATTTGAGCCACAATTTGGTTGATTACCCATCCATTCCCAGTTATTTTCTACTTAAGTTCTACCCTAGGCATGTGCAAACAAGAATATGGTAGATCCCTTTCACCCAGCTGTCTGGGGATATATTTTCATCCCAGGATGTGAAGGCTGCTGGTGTTTCTCATTCCTCTTGTTTCTGAGGCGTGGAAACTTTACTCCAGGTGTGCAGAAGAATTGGTCTCTCTTCTCACACACTATCTCCACTCATAGGGTGAAAGCCCTACCTTAGGTACTGCAGGTAAAGGATACTAGCCCCAACTGTCTAGCTACTACCTTGCTGGTAGAGTCGAGGTTCCATGTCTGGAGGGGCAGCCTGACAGAACCAGAGCTGACATTCCATTCTGCCACTGCCCATTCTTAGAATAGGGGTATTACTCCAGGAAAGTGTGTTCCCACCAGCAGCTTTAGTACAGTGACACAAGAATTCTGTCTAGGAATAAAATCAAGCTTTAAGAGTAAAGAGCTTCTCAGTTATGCATGAGGGGGTAGACATTATTTGGAACAGTGAGTGGAGAACTAATGCATAAGTGTGTTGTTGAAAACAATCAAGACCTTGCTGAACTATGGATGATACTTCTGATATAAATGAAAGAGCAGAACAGCCAGAAAGAAGTTTAACAGTGATTACCAGGGAACGAAATAGCCAATGTGGAACCTTCCTAGGATCACAGTCAACCCTAATGTTTATGAAGCCTGTGCATATACATTATTCTACACCTACTCAGAAGCAATCTGAGAAAGACATGGAGCAGAGACATAAACAGACCCATTTATCAAGGGAAGAAGTCTTTTTGGCACAAGGTGCTTAAATAAAACCTTTGACAAGACACTGACTGAACAATCAGCTACTAATTCAGGGCTGTCTCCTAAAAATACAGGCTAAAAAATAATGTCACAGTTATCCGTGGTTGTATGGAAGACTGAGTATACCCAAGGCTGCACTCTATCCAGAGCTACCATTAGAGGCAACCTCCAAACCACTAGTGCCAGGATGAATGGGACATAAAACCATAACCTCCTTGAACTAAGATAGTAACTTTAGAGCCACACAAACATCTCATGGTAAAGAGTGAACATGTATCTAATGAAAGGAGCCTAAGTGTAATCTTTGAGAAGTAAGTGCCTTATATCCACACAGGGGAGACCCCTCAGATAGTCAGTTTGAAAGACAAAAATAGAGGGAAAAATAACTCTGATGCTACACACTGAGTGGGAAATAGACTAAATAAAAAGACACCAAACAAACTAGCAAGCAAAAAGCCACCAACAATCACAGCCACTTCTGGAATGGGTCAGTACCCAAAGTTGCAATAATAAAATATCTAAAATGTCAAATTTTCAACAAAAAATATAAAACATGAAAAGAAACAGTAAAGTGTGACACATACACAGAAAAGAAAAAGCAGGCACTAGAGAGATATTTAGGGCTGGCAGTGCTGCAGGACACCTAGGTGGCCAAGGGACACTCTGGGGAGGTGAGGAGAGCCCCAAGGTCTGGTCCACATGACCTTCCAGGGGCAGAAGTGGCGGAGTACATGCCAGTCTCTCATGGTGAACTTTCCTGGTATGGTGCCTATGGCACACAGACCTATCTGGAGAAGGGGCCATGACTTCTTGCCTGTCACCTGAGGCAGCTGCTGCTGAAGCTTCACTACCTCCAGAATCCTAGCTGCAGGAGACCCCCATGACCCCCCCATGGACATGTTAGGTGGCAGGGAAAGCTGTTTAGAGTGGTTGCATGGACAAGACTCCAGGCTTTGTGGAGTCCAGAGGGTTTGGTGCAGGAATGACTGCAGTGGAGCACAGCCATAGGAGCCCATTCCCTAAGGCTTGCCATGCTCCTCTAGGTGGCATTGCAAGAAAAGGCTTGCCGTTCCTCCTCTAGATGGCATTGGTGACTGTTTGACCTGGACAGAGCAGCATGGTCTTGGCTGTGGAATGGGGCCAGTCTACCTGATATCCCCGTCTGAGCCTCTCCTGGAGCCCCAGCCTGGCTGCACCTGCCTACATTGCAGACTCAAATGCCCCACCTGCATGATTCCTGGGGTTTTTCATTATAGCTCCTTTGCTGATGGACCATGTCTAACTGTCAGAGAGCTCCAGCAGATTGGCTCCTACTGACATGCACCCACCCATCCACAGACTCTGCTCACTGCAGCCATCCCCAGCAATTTTGCTGGCACACTTCCCTATGGCTCCCTACTACTCACTGCCAGTGAATTTGTGCAGGCAGACCTTGCCTCCCCTGCCTTGTAGGCAAGCACACATGTACCCTGCCATTCCCACTGGCACTGGCATGAACATGCCTGCATGGATGCCACAGCCCTTCCCTACACACATGACAATGCTCTGTCCCCACCAGTACCTTGCCCCTGCCAACACAAACACACCCCTTTGTGTCACCACTGTTGCTGACATGCCCACATGAGCACAAATCCCACTGATACCACCCAGATGAAGTACTTTGATAGGCACTACCCATTTGAGTGTTATTGACAGTATACTGAGAACACCAAGGGCCCTCTTCCATAGCAGCTTCCTAACCTTGAGGGGCCATAGAACAAAGCTGGAGGCCTAGTACCAGCCCCAGAGTGATGAGCTGAACCTTGGCCCCCAAAATGCTCAAGAAATAAAACCTGTTGACTAAAATTACATTGTACTGTAATCAAACCATTAAAGGCATCAAATAAAAGCAAAAAATAAATAAATAAAATCCAACCAAAGGACAGCAACTTCAATGATTAAAAGAACATCATCCCACATAGATGAGAAACAACCAGTGCAAGAACTCTGGCAACTCAAAAAGCTGAAGTGTCTTATTACCTCCAAATGACTGCACTATTTCCCCAGTAATTTTTCTTAACCAGGCTGAAATTGCTGAAATGACAGATATAGAATTCAGAATCTGGATAAAAACAGAGATTGAGATCATTGAGACTCAGGAGAAAGTTGAAACCCAATCCAAGCAACATAAGGAATCCAATAAAATGATACAAGAGTTCAAATGTGAAACAACCATTTTAAGAAATAACTAAACTGATCTGACAGTGCTGAAAACTCACTACAAGAGTTTTATAGCACCATTTCAAGTGTTGTTAGCAGCAGACTAGATCAAGCTGAAGAAAGAATATGAGCTTGAAAATTTGTTCTTTGAATAAACTCAGACAAAATATTTTAAAAAAGTAAAAAAAAAGAACAAAACCTTCAAGAATTTGAGATTATGTAAAAACACCAAATCTATGACTTACTGGAATCCCTGAAAGAAAGAGTGAGAAAGCAAGCAACGTCAAAAACATATCTGAAGATGTTGGCCTTAATAGCCAAAGTAATTCTCAGCAAAAGGAACAAAGCTGGAGGTATCAAATCACCTGTCTTTAAACTACACTACAAGGATACAGTAACCAAGACAGCATGATACTGGTACAAAAACGGACATGTAGATGAATGAAACAGAATAAAGAGCCAATAAAAAAAGCCACACACTTATAATCACTGATCTTCACTGAAGTCAACAAAAATATGCAATGGGGAAAAGACTCCCTATTCAATAAATTGTGCCAGGACAATTGAATAGCCATATGCAGAAGATTGAAACTGCACTCCTTCCTTATATCATATATAAAAATCAACTCAAGATGGGTTAAATATTTAAATGTAAAAAATGAGATTATAAAAAAGCTAGAAGAAAACCTAGGAAATACCATTCTGGACACAGGCCTTGGCGAAGATTTCATGAAACCAGTTACAACAAAAATGAAAATTGACAAATGGGACTTAATTAAACTAAAAAAAATTGTGTACAACATAAGAAATTATCAACATAGTAAATAGACAACACAGAGAATGAGCTAAAATGTTTGCAAACTATGTACCCAACAAAGGTCTAATATCCAGAATCTATAGGGGACTTATACGATTTAACAAGCAAAAAGCAAACAACCATTAAAAAGTGGGAAAAGGACATGAACAGATACTTTTCAAAGGAAGACATACATGAAGCCAACAAGCATATGAAAAAATGCCCAACATTACTAATAATTAGAGAAATACAAATCAAAACCACAAAAATATACCATCTCATGCCAGTCAGAATGGTTATTATTGAGAAGTCAAAAAATAACAGAGGCTGCTGAGGTTGCAGAGAAAAGGAAAGCTTATATTCTGCTGGTGGGAATGTAAATTCATTCAGCTTCTGTGGAAAGCAGTTTGGTGATTTCTCAAAGATCTTCAAATAGAACTACCATTCAATCCATCAGTCCCATTATTGGGTATACAACCAAAGGATCATAAATAATTCTACCATAAAGAAATATGCATGTTTATGGTTTTTTACAACACTATTCACAATAGCAAATACATGGAATCAACGTAAATGCCCATCAATGATAGGCTGGGTAAAGCAAATGTGACACACACACACACACATATATATATATATATATATATATGAATATATATATATATGAATATATATATATATATGAATATATATATATATATGAATATATATATATATATGAATATATATATATATATATATATGAATATATATATATATATATATAACGGAGTACTCTTCAGTCATAAAAGTGAATGAGTTTATATCTTTTGCACAACAGAGGTGGAGCTGGAGGCCATTATCCTAAGCAAACTAATGCAGGAATAGAAAACCAAATACCTCACGTGCTCACTTAAGAGTAGGAGCTAAACTTTCACTACACATGAACACAGAGAAGTGCCACAAAAAGACAACAGGGCCTTGAGGATGGATTGTGGGAAGAGGGCGAGGATCAAGGAACTACCTATCAGGTACTAGGCTTATTACCTGGGTGATGAAATAATCTATACATGAGACCCCTGCAACATGTAATTCACCTATATTACAAACATGCACATGTACCTTGGAACCTAAAATTAAAGAAATGATAAATGCTCATGGTGATGGATATGCTAAATACCCTTGCTTGATAATCACACATTTCATATATGTAATGAAATATCACATGGATACCTACACATGTACAAATATGAGTCAATGAAAAATATACAATAACTGCCTATAAATAGTACAAAGTATTGATTTAGTAGAAAAACTTTTAGAGCAGCTATAAAAATACGTTAAAATAACTAATAAAACCAATACTTAAAGAATTAAAGGAAGGTATGATGACAGTGTTTCATTCAATAAGAAAGATAATTAAACCTACAGATATTATTAACAAGAATAAAAATATTGAGTTAAAACTATAGTTAATATTAAAATTCAATAGAGGGGATTAACAGTAGAATAGAGCTGACAAAAACCAAATCAGTGAATTAAAATACGGAATTGATAAAAATCACAGTCTAAAGAACAAAACAGAATGAGGAAAAATAAATGAGTCTTACAGAAATGTAAGACATCATTAAGAACACCGATATACATGTAATGAGAGTCAGAGGAGGAAAAAAGTAGCACGAAAATATTTATAAACTAGTGGCTAGAAAATTTACTTAAAAAAACTTTTAAGTTGAGGGTACATGTGCAGGCTTGTTACACAGGTAAATTTGTGTTATGGGGGATTGTTGTACAGATTATTTCCAATTTGATGAGGACACTAATCTATAAATTCAATAAGCTTAACAATCTCCAAGTAGTTTAAATGCAAAGAGGTGCACACCCAGACACATTGTAGTCAAAATGTTGAAAATGAAAGGGAGAATTTTGAAGGTAGCAAGAGAAAAACTAAAAAAGATTGACAGATTATACCTTATTAGAAATAATATGATCAAAAGGTAGTGAGGTGACATATTCAATGTGGTGAACGTAAAAAAAAAATAAAAATCAACGTTCTTAAATGCAGCAACACTGTCTTTTAAAATGGCAAATGTAAATCCAACCATAACAATAGTCACATTAAATGTGAATGAATTGAACAATTCATCAATGCCAGATATAAGTTGGATAAAAACCACTATTCAACTATATGCTATCTTAGGGATACACACTTTAGATTCTCAAATACAAACAGACTAAAAGTAAAAGGACAGAAAAAGTGTTACAATACAAACAACCACCATAAAAGAGCTGGAATGAATATAACATCAGACAAAATAAATGTTAGAAAAGAAATGTTACTAAAGAGGAGTATTTTATAACAACCAAGGGTCAATTCATCAGGGAGATATGACATCTATAAACATGTATGCACCTAACAAAGGCTGCATACACATGACCAAAAGCTGCCCAAAATAAAGATAAAACAATTTGACAATAACACATAGAGATCTCTCTCATAATTGGCTTTTTGCAGTTTAAATATAACATGCCAAGATGTGATTTTTTTTTTTCCTGGACTCCTTCTTGCTAATATTTCTGAGCTTCCTTGATTTGTGATTGGCACCTTTCACTAATTTTCTAAAATTCTCAACTGTTATTATTTCAAATAGTTGTTCTGCTCTGTTTTCTCTTCTTCTGGTATTTCAATTATACCCAAGTTGCACCTTTTGAAATTGTCTCATAGTTATTAGATGTCTTTTCTGTTTTTTAAAAAAATCTGTCAAAAATTTATTAAAAGTTTATACATAATAATTATACACATTTATGGGGTAATATGTGATATTTTGATTCTCTGACTTAATCACAACACATGCAGAGAGAGAATTGGAAGTTATTATATTAAGTGAAATATGTCAGACACAAAAGGATAAACATCACATGTTCTCACTCATACTTGGTAACTAAATAGATGATACCATGGAGGTAGAGAGTAGCATGATACTTATCACAGGCTGCAAAGAGTGGAGGATGGGGAGATGAAGAGAGGTTGGTTAATGGGTACAAATAAACAGTTAGAAATAAGGAATAAGTTGTGTTCAATGGCACAGTAGGGTGACTACATTAACAATAATATATTGTATATTTCAAAATACCCAAAAGATTTGAAATGTTCCTAATATAAAGAAATGATAAATCTTGGAGGTTATGGATATCCTGAAAACCCTGACTTAATAACAAAACATTGTACAAAACAATTACATACCAATGTCGATATGGTTGTTGTTTGTATTGTATCAATTTTGCTGTCATTTTCCATTTTTATTTTATTTCATATTTTATTTTATTTTATTATTTTAGATAGTGTTTTATTCTGTCACCCAAACTGGGTTGCAGGGGCATGATCATAACTCACTGCATTTTCAAACTCCTGGCCTCAAGTGATTCTCCTGCCTCAGCCTCTGGAGAACTAGAGCTATAGGCACACATCATCATGCCCAGCTAATTTTTAATTTTTTTTTTTTTTTTTTTGTAGAGAGAGAGTCTTGCTTGCTATGTTGCCCAGAATGGTCTCGAACTCCTGACCTCAAGCAATCCTCATGCCTCAGCCTCCCAAAATGGTGGAGTTACAGGTATTAGTCACTATGCCAGTCTCTGATTTTATTTTTTTAATGGCTGAATATTATTCTCTTGTGTACATATATTACATTTTCTTTATCTATTCAACCATTGATAGATATTTAGATTGATTCCATATCTTTACTGGTGTGAATAGTGATGCAAGAAACATGAGAGTGCATATGTCTTTTTTATATACTGATTTCCTTTCCTTTGAATAAAATACCCAGTGTTAATATTGCTGGATCTTATCTGAATAGACATTTCTCAAAAGGAGGCATACAAATGGCCAGCAAGTGTATGAAATAATGCTCAACATCACAAATCATTAAGAAAACGCAAATCAAAATCACAATGAGGTATCATACCATTTAGGATGGCTATTCTCAAAAAAACAAAAACAAAACAACTGCTGGTGAGGACGTGGGAAAAGGGTACACATGTATGCTTTTGGTGGGAATGTAGACTAGTATTGCAATTATAAATAATAATGTAGAGGTTTTTCAAAAACTAAAAATAGAATGACCATATGATCTAGCAACCCTACTACTATTTTAAAATTATTTTCCTTTGTCTTTTATTTGGGAAGTTTCTGTTGACCTGTCTTCAATCTCACTAATTGTTTCCTTGGTCATGTGTAGTCTTCATTTCTGTTTTAGTGTTTTTGACATCTAGCATTTCCTTTAAATTCCTTTTTTTTTTTTTTTTTTTTTGAGATGGAGTCTCACTCTGTCACCCAAGCTGTAGTGCAGTGGAGATCTTGGCTCACTGCAACCTCCATCCCAGGTTAAAGCAATTCTTCGTGCCTCAGCCTCCTGAGTAGTTGGAGTTACAGGTGTGTGCCACCATGTCTGGCTAATTTTTTTATATTTTTAGTAGAGATGAGGTTTCACCATGTTGGCCAGGGTGGTCTTGAACTCCTGACCTCAAGTGCTTCACCAGTATCAGCCTCCCAAAGTACTGGTATTACAGGCATGACCCGCTGCACCTGGCTAAATTCTTTCTTAGAGTTTCTACCATTCTGCTTCTATTACCCATTCTTCCTGCTGTTATCCTCTTTTTTATTTATTAGATTCCCTAACATATTAATTACATGATTAATATGTTAATATTATTTTCAATTCCAAGTCTGACTCTTCCAAAGTTGTTATCTTTTCTCAATATAGTTTTGATACTTGCTTTATTACCTGAGACTGTGATTTTCTTTTGTCTTTTTGCATGATTTGTAATTTTTTGTTGAAATACGGAAATGATGTGTCAGGTAATAGGAACTAAGGTAAACAGTCCTTTAATGAGAGGTTTTATGTTAATCTCACTCAGAACTGGGTTGTTTTTAATGGTTACTATACCTGTGGGTCACAGAAGCTCCAAGCTCCTGTGTTATTGTGCTTTCTCTTCTATTGTCTTCAGGCTTTCCAACAACTCTTCCTTAGAGCCTACATTTTGCAGCTTCTTCTTCTGTAACCCACTACAGTTATACTAAGACTATTGTGTGATAATAAAGTGAAGAAGCTTGGAACTGGCGTATTCTATGATTAATTCTCAGTCTTTTAATAAGTTTGTCTTTTGGGACTGTGATACTACCAAGCATTTCTTTTTTTTAATTTATCTTTTTTATTGCATTTTAGGTTTTGGGGTACATGTGCAGAACATGCAAGATAGTTGCATAGGTACACATGTGGCAGTGTGTTTTGCTGCCTTCCTCCCCTTCACCCACATTTGGCATTTCTCCCCATGCTATCCCTCCCCAACTCCCCCCCACCCCGCTGTCCCTCCCCTATTCCCCCCAATACGTAATTTCCACCCCTTTTACATGAAACAAAGGCTAGAGAGAGAGTGAGTCAGGGAAATGCTCTTCCACCAGGTGAGTTAAGGCTCTACTTAAGTATTTTTCCTGGAAGGATAGTCCTCTGTTATGAGGAATGCTCTGGACATATTTTACAATGGTTCATCTTCTCCTACCCTTACCAGAGTCATGAAGGGGTATTTAATTTTCACTGTGACAATCTGGTGGGATTCCTATAGATAAAACTCATGAAAGTGTGGGATGCCCCTAATACTGTATATCCCAGGCATTTCTTACTCCCATTACTAGTCCACACTCAGCCTCCAGTAATTGTTCCAAATCACAACTTTAGTGTTCTTACAAGTTTATGGATCCAGTAGCTTCTGCTCCATGTAAGCAGATCTCAGCTGTCACTCTTTAGTCCATCTCTCCAGATTTCAATGATAGTTTGTCCAGTGACCTCAGTTCTTTGATCAGTTTAAAAAAAGGTGGCTCATGCCTATGATCCCAGCACCATAGGAAGTCCAGGGAGGTGGATCACGAGGTCAGGAGTTCAAGACCAGCTTGGCAAACATGGTGAAACGCTATATCTACTAAAAATACAAAAATTAGCAAGGCGTGGTGGTGGGCGCCTGTAATCCCAGCTACTCGGGAGGCTGAGCCAGAGAATTGTTTGAACCCAGGGGGTGGAGGCTGCAGTGAGCTGAGATCACACCCCTGTACTCCAGCCTGGCAACAGAGCAAGACTCCATCTCAAAAAAAAAAAAAGAACTAATTTTCAGTTTATCTATAGAAATGATGAAGTCAGGCCTTTTACAATTATAGCTGACACTGGAAGTCTCTCCACAGTAAGAGTTTTTACTTTGAAAACCTGATCATCTCTTTACTTTCACATATTTACTAAATTTTAAGCATTTGTTGAAATATTTACGTCATTGTTTTCCTAATAGATGCCATTTAAACGATATACATTTTCTGAACTTCAAAAGGTGATGTATATCCAGGGCTACTGTACAAAGTTACCCAGATTACTGGGTGTCATAAATTTATAAATAGCAATTCATCCCTCTTCCATTTGATAAGCATTGAATTGTAATATTCACTGACTAAAGTGGAGAAAAAGAAAATAGTTCTTGCTTTTGTATAGTGCTTAGAGCTCAAAAAAACTGTCATTGTGTACCTACAGAGAACAGCATGCTAGTGATTTTGTTTACTTCATATGCACTTATTCCATGATGTACTTTGAATGGCATGGATAAAATAACACGTGTGTGTGTGTGTGTGTGTGTGTGTGTGTGCTGCCATTTTGAATTATTTGATTATATTTATGTGATATATTAGCTGAAAATACAAAATTATGCTTTTTTTATCTCTGGAAATGTAAATTTACTATTGTGCATTTTACACAGGCTTTTTTCTATTGCATTTTAGGTTTTGGGGTACATGTGCAGAACATGCAAGATAGTTGCATAGGTACACATGTGGCAGTGTTATTTGCTGCCTTCCTCCCCTTCACCCACATCTAGCATTTCTCCCCATGCTATCCCTAAATGCTCATCATCACTGGTCATCAGAGAAATGCACATCAAAATTATGCTGTTATTTTATCTGCATTGCTTAATATAATGACATAATATACTAGCATCCAATATCACTATGAAATAAATTACATCATCTCCCAAATTCACATGTTGAAGTCCTAACCCTTAATGTGACTGTATTGGAGAAAGGGCTTTTAGGAGCTTATTAAAGTTAAATGAGATAATAAGGTTAGACTCCTAATCTAATAGGATTGGCAGCCTTATAAAAGCTGTTTTCAAGCTCATGTACCAAGAAAGTCTATCTGAGAACACAGCAAAAAGTGGCCATCAGCAACTTAAGGAGAAAGCCTTCACCAGCCATTGGCCCTACTGGCACCATGATCTTGGACTTCTACTGTTCAGAACTTAGAGAAATAAATGTCTATTATGTTAGCAACCCAGCCTATTGTATGTTGTCATGGCAGCCTGAGCAGACTAATATAAATCTATATAACTTTGAAACCTCATACAATTCTAGCTGTGTCTTTGGGCTTTGGCCTCATGTGAGACATATCATAATAAGAAAGACTGGATTTTATTCACATAATTTGGGCAGTATGGCTAGTTTTTGAGTATGTCTAAATTATTTTGGTCTGGAAATGATAATCTAATTTCCACAAAATCAGAATTCACTGAAAAATTGAACTTCTCAATATAAATTAACTCCAAATTTGTTTCCCCTTCTTTCACTCTAGTTTGTACCTTTGCAAGGTTAGATTTCTATTTATTAGAAATTAAGTCCTTCAAATAAATTCAGTAAACTGGGAAGGACCATAGAAAACAGTGAGTATTGTATTCTATCCCCAGCCCTGATATTAAGGAGCTAAAGTACTTCTAGAAAGTTGTTCAATCATTCTGACCTCAGATTTGTTATCTGTCTGACAAAATTAAGGGCCAGTTATCACATACATAATGTAATTGTTTATAATTTTCATAAATTATATAACAGAAATACATATATACATACATAATTATATTTACATGTTATATAACACAAATTATATATCATATGTAAAACACATGTATTTAGTAGGCTAAATAGCATATCCATGTCCCAATCCCTGTTACTTTATATGGGGAAATCAACTTTGCAGATTTGACTAAGTATCTTGATATGGAAGGATTTTTCTGGATCATATGCATGGGTCTTAAATGTAAAATACAAGTGTCCTATAAATAGGAAACTGAAAGATATTTCAGTACAGAAGAGAAGAGATTTTGGAGATGGAAGGAGAGATTGGAATGATGCACATTGAAGATGGTGGCAGGAACCACAAGCCTAGAAGAGTATAGGTAACTACTAAAAGCTGGAAAAGGCAAGGTAACAATTCTCACCTTAAGCCTTGGGAAGGAACCAGCCCTGCCATCACCTTGACTTAGGTTTAGTGAAACTGATTTAGACTCCTGACCTCTAGAACTGTAAGAGAATGTACAGCTTAAGCCACTAAGTTTGGGGTAATTTGTTAAAGCAGCAATGGAAAATACAAAATATGTAGCCAAATTGTTATGTGTCAATTCTATATGTCACCTTCAAATCTATGTCTTTAATAATGTCTTACATACAATAGGTATTTGCTAAATGTTAGTTCCACATGTCATCTTCAAATTCACAAGTGTATAACTTTGAAACTAGAGTTATGTGATTTATCTTTTGAATACCATATGATGTTTAATTTATAAAAATTTAAACAGATAAAGAGGTAAAACTTATCATGGAGGAAAACTTATGTGTATTAGTCAATTTTCATGCTGCTAATAAAGATATACCCAAGATTGGGTAATTTATAAAAGTGAGATGTTTAATTGATTCATGGTTCCACATGGCTGGGGAGGCCTCACAATCATGGCGGAAGGCAAAGGAGAAGAAAAAGGCACGTTTTACATGGCAAAAGGCAAGACAACTTCTGCAGAGGAACTCCTTCATAAAACCATCAGATCTCACTATCAGGAGAACAGCATAGGAAAAATCTGCCCCCATGATTCAATTACCTCCCATCAGGTCCCTTCTATGACATGTGGGAATGATGGGAGCTACAATTGAAGATGATATTTGGATCTGGACACAGCCAAACCATGCTATTCTGCCCCTGGCCCCTCCCAAATCTCATGTCCTCACATTTCAAAACCAATAATGTCTTCCCAGAAGTCCCACAAAGTCTTAACTCATTTCAGCATTAACTCAAAAGTCTACAGTCCAAAGTCTCATCTGAGACAAGGCAAGTCCCTTCTGCCTATGAGCCTATAAAATCAAAAGCAAGTTAACTACTTCCTAGATACAAGGAGAGTACAGGCATTTGGTAAATACACCCATTCCAAATGGGAGAAACTGGCCAAAACAAAGAGGCTATAGGCCCCATGAAATTCCAAAATCCAGCAAGGCAGTCAAATCTTAAATGTCCAAAATAATCTCCTTTGACTCCATTCTCACGTTCAGGTCACACTGATGGAAGAGGTGGGCTTCCATGGCCTTGGGCAGCTTTGCCCTTCTGGTTTTGCAGGGTACAGCCCCATTTCTGGGCTGCTTTCATGGGCTGGTGTTGAGTGTCTGTGGCTTTTCCATGCACAGGGTGCAAGCTGTTGGTGGATCCACCATTCTGAGGTCTGGGGAATGGTAGCCCTCTTCTCACAGCTCCACTAGGCAGTACCCAAGTGAGGACTCTGCGTGGGGACTTCACCCCACTTTTCCCTTTCATACTTCCCTAGCAGAGTTTCTCTGTGAGGATCTTTCCCTTGCAGCAAACTTCTGCCTGGATATCCAGGCATTTCCATACATCCTCGGAAATCTAGGCAAAGGTTCCCAAACCTCAATTACTGCCTTCTGTGTATCTGTAGCCTCAACCCTACCTGGAAGCTGTCAAGGCCTGAGACTTGCACTCTCTGAAGCCACAGCCCAATCTGTACCTTGGCTCATTTTATCCATGGCTGGAGTGGCTGGGACACAGGAAACCAAGTCCTTAGGCTACACACAGCAGAAGGGCCTTGGATCTAGCTCAGGAAACCATTTTTCCCTCCTAGGCCTCCAGGCCTGTGATGGAAGGGGCTGACATGAAGGTCTCTGACATGTCCTGGAGACATTTTCCTCATTATCTTGGTGATTACCATTTGGCTCTTTGTTACTTATGCAAATTTCTATAGTCTGGCTTCAATTTCTCCTCAGAAAATAGGTGTTTCTTTTCTATTGCATTGTCAGGCTGCAAATTTTCTGAATGTTCATGCTCTGCTTTCTCTTGAACCCTTCACTGCTTATAAGTTTCTTACCCCAGATACCTGAAATCATCAAGTTCAAAGTTCCACACATCTCTAGGGCAGCAGCAAAATACTGCCAGTCTCTGCATAGCAAAAATGACCTTTACTCCAGTTCCTAACAAGTTCCTCATCTCTATTGGAGGCCACCTGAGCCTGGGTTTTATTGTCCATATCACTATCAGCATTTTGGTCAAAGCCATTCAACAAGTCTCTAGAAAGTTCTAAAAATTTCCACATCTTGTCTTCTTCTGAGCCCTCAAAACTGTTCAAATCTCTGCCAGTTAATCAGTTCTAAAGTTGCTTCCACAATTTCAGGTACCTTTACAGCAGCACCCCACTCTGCCAGTACCAATTTACTGCATTTGTCTGTTCTTGTGCTGCTAAAAAAAAAACACATACCCAACACTGGGTAATTTATAAAGGAAAGAAGTTTAATGGACTCATAGTCCCACATGGATGGGGAGGCCTCAAAATCACAGAAGGTAACTGAGGAACAAAGTCACATCTTACATAATGGCAGGCAAGAGAGCCTGTCATCTTTAAAATTCTGTTCCTCTAGAACCATTCCTGGTACCAAAATCTGTATTAGGGTTCTCTAGAGGAACAGGACTAATATGATAGATATGTATATGAAAGGGGGTTTATTAAGCAGTATTGACTCACACAATCAAAAGGTGAAGTTCCACAATAGCCTCTCTGCAAGCTGAGGAGCAGGGAAGCCAGACTGAGTTCCAAAACCTCAAAAGTAGGGAAGCTGACAGTGCAGCCTTCAGTCTGTGGCCAAAGACCTGAGAACCACTGGCAAATCACTGGCATAGATCCAAGAGTCCAAACCTGAAGAACTTGGAGTCCGATGTTCAAGTGCAAGAAGCATCCAGCATGGAAGTAAGATGGAGACCAGATGATCTAACCCAGTCTAGTCCTTCCATGTTCCTCTGCTGCTTTTTTCCTAGCAAGGCTGGCAGCTGATTAGATGGTCCCTCCCAGATTGAGTGTGGGTCTGCCTCTCCCAGTCCACTGACTCAAATGTTAATCTGCCTTGACAACACCCTCATAGACATACCCAGGAATGATACTTTTCATCCTTCAACCCAACCAAGTTGCCCCTCGATATTAACCACCACAATATGCAAATTATTATCTTACGATTTCAACATGGTCAATGTCCCCAATATATTTTCTTCTTTATCTTTACTCAGCATTTTGTCAATCTTGCAGAAAAAAAGGTTTTTATTTTAATATATTGCTACAATGTTGTTTTTATTGTTTCTATTTAATATAACATTAAATGGCTTTTTATTTTAATATACTGCTGCAATATTGGCTATATGTTTCTTTTAATATTTATAATTAGCAGTCAGATTCCCACTTTCAAGATTAAATGAGAACTATGTGAAGCTTTCAGAGAATGGCACTCAGTGCAGTTTATGAATCATGGTCTCCATGTTTGATCTGCATTAAACTGTGACAAGATGCACTACTGTTATACATTGCATGCACAATGGAAAATTGGCATAAGTAATTTTAATCCTGGAAGATTAAAATTTGAGGGAAAAGTGGAAAGTTATTTTAGGGAATTAGAGTTTGAGATCTGGATTTAAAATAAATTGTTTTTCAATTCCAGCTCTTCTACTTATCGTCTATGTGGCAGGTTAAGCAAATTACTTAATATTTCTTGACCTTAGTTACCCCCTGTGAAAATGAGATAATGGAAGTAATTAGCCCTCAGGTTTTCCATACTGAGTCATTATATTCACAGTACACAGCACCAAGACTGGTCTTTGGCAACCCATAGCAAATGATACCTACTCCTCTATTTATAAAGGTTTAGAAATCAAACTTTATAAGCAAGCAGTTTGTAGCCAACACTTTATAATCAAGCAGCTAACTTTGGAATATCTTCTTTCTTCTAAAAATCATATGGAGAAAATAAGGAGAAATTTTACAAATCACAACTTCAAATTATATTTTCATTAAAACTAGGAGACTGAAAAAATCAGCAGACTCTCAGTTGTATATACAATCCATCAAAGGTGAAGCTACATGGGAAGCATGACATTGTGAGGGGACTATGGGGAAGGACAAGATGGGCAGAGAAGTTTTAAGGGCTAGCGTGTCCATTCCTCTCCAGCCAATAGTTGCCTCTCAAATGAGAACATTTCACTGAGAGAGAACCAATGTGAGCATAACTAAGACTGAACACCTCAAGATCACTGGTGAAGGAACAGAGAAGTAAGGCTCAGAAAAGGGCTCAGAAGCCCACAGGTGGCAGATAGCAAAATGTTCCAGTAAAAAGAGTTTCTAAGAAGGCATTATGGTGGAAATAAGGCTGTAATGGGAACTCAGAGATCCAGGATGGCAGAGGAAGCTAACCCGAGCCAGGCTGTGCTCTAAGAGCCAGAGCAAAATTGGCTACAGAAAGGACAATACCTTAAGATATTCACTGTAGGGACGGAGGAGGGAACAGGGAGCTGCAAAGCTTGGAATACTACCCTAGCATACCATGTATCTTCCATCTCATCCTCCTTTTAGATGTCTGGAAAAATCCATCCCTTTTAAATACAAGTAACAGGAAATGAGGAAGCTTTGCCTAGACACAAGAATACTATAAGATAAACAATGAAGAAAAGCAACATATATTTCTACAGAAAAGGAATAAAACCTAACTGGAAATTATTTCCAGAAAGCAGATGAAAATTGTAACTTCACATTATAAAAATAATGAAAACAACAAACAGAAAATTTACATAATCAAATCCTTGGAAGAGCAATGATAGTTATGCAGGAATATTACAAAGCATATATCTAAGAACTCAAGAAAAGGTGACCAGAAAACAGGAAGTGTTGGCCTGAAAACAGAAAGCACACTAAGGGATATAGAGGAAATAAATAAAAAGCAATGTCTACAGAAACATGAGTTAAAAAAGAAATTCAAAAATAAAAGTATTTCTTGTAGAAATTGATGATCATATATATGTGGGTAAAATGTAGATAAGCCTACAACATCTCGTCACACTGGTAAACAATTCAGTTATTAAATAATATTTGAACCATATCAAATCAACTAGAGAAGGATTGCATCTTCCCCCAAATGGGACACTGAGAATGCATAATAACTGCAAATATACTCATAAGTATTTCATAACACATACACACATTCACACACACACACAGATGTGATCACCACATTCATTGGTCAACTTGGGAGATGCAAAAAAGTTCATTTCTTTGAAAATAAAAGTATTTAGTGTTTTTCTTACTTTTCCAGCACAAATGTTATCTTAAGGTATTTCTTTATAGCAGCATTCTAGGTAGTAAGTGACGAAATAATAATAGAATTAAAGTATCTTTTTGTAACTATCATTGGAAAAAATAATGTCTATCAGTGGCTGTCACCATAACAGAAAATGCACCAGATAATTTGGGTCTTCTAGCAAAAGTGTGCAATACCATTTATGAAGCTGCTTTGCTAAAAATGCAAGTCAGGATACAATGAAAACTCTATATCTAATCAACAATTTACATAAAACACAAGAGAGTACAGAGCATGTTAAACTAAATAAGAGGGATGCAATTAGTCAAATCCAGATTGAGTGAAATACTACAAAACAATTTTTTTTCCACAGAAATAGCCAGGAAACAAGAATGGCATTCCATTGATAGAAAGTCAAAAGATATAGACTTGCTATGTACAGGTATTTTTGGAAACATAATTCAAACAAACTATAACAAAACATTTATAAATAACTGAGGAAGTTTAAACATTGACTAGGTATTGAATGATATTAAAATATTATGCTTAATGTTTATTATTGATAATGATATTCTTGTTTTTCAAGATCCTTTTCATTGAGAGATACATTCAGAAATAACTATAGATGAAAAATATGATGACAGGGATCTGCTTCCAGGTAATTCAAAGGGTACTGGGGGATAGGGTGTGTATTAGTCTGTTCATTCTCACACTGCTATGAAGAAATACCTGACACTCGGTAATATATAGAGCAAAGAATTTTAATTGACTCACAGTTCCACATGGCTTGGGTGGCCGCAGGAAATCTACAATCATGTCAGAAGGCAAACAATAAACAGGCACTTTTTTCAGAAGGCCACAGGACAGAGTGAGTTCAAGCAAGGGAAATGCCAGACTCTTATAAAACCATCAGATCTCAGGAGACTCACTGATTAGCATGAGAACAGCCTGGGGGAAGCTGACCACATGATCTGATTGCTTACACCTGGTTCTGCCCTTGACACCTGAGGATTACAATTGGAGATGAGATTCTGGGTGGGGACACAGCCAAACTCTATCAGAGTGTTTATTAACAAAACAGCTGGGTGATTAGCTGTAACAGCTGAAGCTCATTATAGTATTTTACAAAATTTATAACATTTTTCTTAAGATTATTAAAATTTTTCTATGTTAACTAACAAAAGGAATACTCCTGAAAGATACTTATTGTAGGAATTATATAGAAGTTTTCTTTAGGTTAGGGAAATTCTATATATTCCTAATTTACAAGGTTTGTATTATAAAGTTGTGTTGAATTTTGTAAAAAATGGTCTCTGCTTCTGTAGAGATGTTAATATTTTCATGTTTTAAGCCATTTATGGGGATTCTATATATTTCCATGTCTTTTATAATTTTCCTAGAGTTGTTTAATCATCTTCCAAAGATTAAGGATAAACCATCCTAGAAGGAGCAAGAGAAAAGAAACTAATAACATACAATGGAGCTCCAATACATCCGGGACAGACTTTTCAGTGAAAATGTTACAGGTCCAGAATTGCTGTCCAAAATGTAAGGCCAGAAATTGGGGACCCTAAGAACCAGCTTGGTGCTCAACCCCAGTGTCACCAAACTAGTACCTAATGTGCAAGACAAATCCCTTTACTTTTCCTTCTTTTCTGAAGAATAAGGAGTCTCTCACCATAATCACCACAGCTGGGAATGCGCTGGTTCTCATTTGATGCCAGTACATCTCAGGGTCTCACCTAAGGCCCATAGTGTACTACCTGGCTATGGCTGGGTATTTAGCACTGGTACTGAAGCAAAGCTCAGTACTAGCACTCTTGTAGGAAATGCAGTTCTTGTGGCCTAGACTCCCTTTCAAGTTTACTTAGGGCCTGAGAGCTTTAGCCTGCAGTAGCAAGGCTTGCCAGAACTCATATTCTGACAGCTGGGATGGGCAATTTCTCTCTGGCTAAGGCTGGTCTAAATGCTCCCTCTATGGGCAGGTATCAGTTGAGTTCAACCTGGTTTTGCTTTGTGCTCTGACAGGGAGGTACTGAGTTCATTGCAAAGTCTCACAATTGTGTGCTCTCCCGTCCCTCTCCCGGTGATAGATTCTCTTTTCATCCTACACATCCACTACTGGTGGGTGAGGGAGAGGTGGCCCTAGCAATTTAAGACTGTTTTCTGCCCTCTTAAAGTGCCTCTTTTAGCCATATGAAGTTGAATGTAGGTACTGTGAGAGCTCGCCTGATTTTTGCTTCTTATGAAAGTGTTTTTTGTCTGTAGATAGTTGTTAAATTTGGAATTCCTGAGAGGAGGGATCTTCTGTGAATCCTTCTGTTTGGGCATCTTGCTCGTCCGCAACTCCTATATATTTTTCAAGGTTAAGTTATTCTTGATTCCTGAGAGAAACTCCCTATCCTCACCCTACTCACAGAATTGCTACAAAACTATAGAAATTAGGCAGAAAAAGGTTTAATATGTGACTAATTAGAGAGCTCACGGAAGATCAAGACAATGCAACAAAATAAATATTCCAGACTATAACTTAAAAAAATGCTCTTAAAAAGATTTAAATATACACTTGAAAGGCAACACCATGCACCTATGGAAATGATCCAGAACAGTAAATTTTAAGACAAATCTTTAGAAAACTATTGAACTTTAAAAATGAAGAAGGAATTATGTGGCCACTTAGATAAAATGCAAAGGTAACAAAAATTGGGTTGGCATCATCTTTTTTTTTCATTAGCATCATTAAAGGACAGAATACATTCAAGTTATTTCTAAGGGAAAATGTGAGCCAATGGTTGTGTATCCAGGCAAGTTGTCCTTCAAATCCAAAGAGAATAGACAAAGAATTTTAAGACTTAAGAACTAAGATGATACAATTTCCATGTGCCTTTTCTGAGAAAAAACCTGCAGGATAAACTTTAGCTAACTGGAGATGATTAGGAAAACTTTAGCAAAGTCTGTTGACAAGTATGTATACATACATATATATATACACACAAAATTAAGAGTAGGAAAATCATGTCAGAATATTTAAATACTATATGTTCTAAAATTAGAGATGGTACAATTAACAAAAATGGGATAAAAGAGAGAAGTAGAATAAACTTTACAGATGACTTCAGGTGTAAGAGCTCTAAATCAAAAGATAAAATATTATGTTGACAAATCAAATAATAATGTGCAAGCCTAGGAGATTCATAGAATTCCATAGATTATCTGACAGATACTAATGTGTTAAAGGCATTAAATGCAGCCATTCACCAGTGTGGTTTCTTTAAAATACAATATTGAAAGAGTGATTTTAAGTTATATTAATAATCACAGGTAAAGATACAAAAGACCACGTGTTAACATGCCTTTTTCTTCCACTAATTATGTGATTTTAGGCAAGTAATCTATTTTTGAGTTTTCAAGTAGTCCATTTTGGAAGACCACAGAGGTAAAGTGCCATTCTTATCACATCATATATAAAGCAAATATAGTCAACATGGCTTATCACTGTTGTTGTTGACCTTAAATCACCTGGCTGAGGTCATTTTTGACAAGTTTCTCTACCAGATAGTTACTCTTTTTCTCATCTTTTCATACTGTATTCTTTGCAATGAGGTGACTATGCACATACCACACTTAAGGAATGGAAGTTATTTTTCACTTTTCTGAGGCCAGAAAAATATATATATTTTTATATATTTATTTTATATGTTTTTATATATGCATGTTTATATATTTGTTATATATATATATTTATATATGCATGTTTCAGTATGCCAATTGCATTTTTCAGCTCCAGAATTTCTACATTTATATATATATATATATATGTATATAATTTGGAGAGAAAAGACAAATCTCTCGTGCAGAAGAATTTCAAATAATTTGTGTGTGTGTAACATATATATGTATATACATGTGTGTGTATATATATGTATATACATTTGTATATATGTTCTATTTTTTAGTGTATTTCTATTTTTATCTTATTGTACCAAGTCTTAAAAAGTTACTTTTGTTATTACATTTTATTGGTTCATCATTTAGTCTTTCTAGTTAGGATAAGAGTAGTTTACACACCACAGTTACAGAGCTATAGTATTCTGTTTTATGTGTACTTATTATTACCAGTGAGATTTGTACCTTCAGGTAATTACTTATTGCTCATTAATGTCCTTTATATGTATATATACACACATATATACACACAGATATAAAAACTGATACAAAAAAGGGTTAAATGTATGGGAGTATGTGTTAAAATTCTGATACAGTTCTATGTGTACAATGGAATAGAACAACGAAGTGAATGAATAGTGGATAGTGGGAATCAGGTTTCTCACTATTGGAGTGGGAGTTTACAAATAGGCAAAGGGAGGAGCTATAGTTCCAGATGTCAGTATAAATTTATGTTTAGTGTATTATAGATACAGATGGCTACATACAGAAATATGAATATATGTATATATAATGATTACTATACACATATATATTTCCTTTGCATTATCAGCTGAGAGGGCATAGAAGTAACTATACCCCAGTAGCAATGAGCACACCTAGGTCCTGCATCCTGATTTCTAATACCATACTTCAATAAAAGGAACAAAGTCTCCTTAGAGAAATGGTTGGTATTAGGATTGAAGTGGAGAATATACAAGATGAGCCTGGAGTATCTCATGGTGCTAGTAAACAAGGAAGATATATATATATCTCATTGTCACACATAAACACACAAAATAATGGGGGCATGTCAGAGGGATACAGACACAGGAGCTAACTGAAAGAGCTCCCAATGCCAAAGAAGGAACAATGTGGGCAATTGGATCATACATCAAAAGATAAAATAAATATCCCAGGGACCATACTAATGTAAATAATTGAATACATAAATAATTTGGGGAGAAAAGACAAATCTACCATGCAGAAGAATTCCAAATAATTTGTATGTATATACATATATATGTGTATATATATGTGCATGTGTGTATGTGTACATGTGTATACATGTGTGTGTATATATATGTGCATATGTAGCCATCTGTATCAAAGTTAAATGTAAATTTATACTGATATCTCAATAATCCCTTACCACATGGATCATTCTAGCTTCCTCCTTTTGTTTATTTATAAACTCCAACTCTGATAGTAAAAAACCTGATTCTCACTATCTACCATCCATTCATTTAACTGTTCAATTCTAGTATATATATATAGATTTATCAGAATTTTTAACATATACTACCATATATTTAACCCTTTTGGTTAAGAATTTTTTCAAGATTATCTATGTAAAGTCTTTCACATCATGGTCTGGTAACAGGTGATGTTCAGTTACTGATAGCTGTGATTGGAGTTTGAAAAACTCTAGTAGTCTTGACTCAAAGTTCTAGTGAAAACAAGTCTCAGAGCAGACTCTCTCATGCATACTCTCATTACCATTTTTTCTCTTGTAATTAGTGAGCAGCCACAAGACAATTCCTGTTCCCTCCACTGTGGGCTCTCCTTGAGGTCACAGCTCACTGCCTTTTTAGGTGCTTGTACCTCTGTGCTACAGGGTACAGCCCTCAAGACAGGCATGACAGTGTTCTGGGGGCTTGTCACCCCGAGAGTCTGCTTAGGCATCCAGAAATCTTCCTGTCAATGCCTGGCACCAGCTTAATTTGGGAACCTCTCTTAAGAGCATGAAAATGGGCTTTGCTAGACTAATTGACCCTCCAGGGAGGTTGAGCATCTCTACATTCTCATATCTTGAGTACCAATGATGTCATCAGCAGAATCCCACCTGTGACTCACAGTGCGCTGTTTGGCAAAGCTTCTGGCATTGGCTGAGTTGCAGATGGCAAAAGTACTCACAGCAGCCCCCACTGGCCTGCCTGCGGAGTTAGATTCTGGCTTAGCATCCCTGGAGTGTGATGGTCAGGGCCACAAATGTGCTGGGATAGGACTTAAGCTACGAACTCCCTACTTGTGATCATGCCACCCAGACTGAAGTACAGTCCGTTTCCCTCATTCACTGTAGTTATGTTCTATGAAGTTGCTGTGAACACTGTATTAGCAAACCACTGCTCCTAGTGAAAATACAGAGTTAGGTTCCTGCAAGCCTCTGGTCACAACATTTAGTCAATGGATGCAATACATAGCCTTGTTTTATGAGTGTTTCCACCTACTTAAATAAGAAGACAACTTATTTCCTATATAGAGTTGATTCATTACCATGAAGTGATGGCAAACAGCAGTTTGGAGGAAGTTTGTCTAACACATCTGGTTTTCTCTGTAAGGTGCATCCCAGCTTTCCCAGGCTTAGGAACAATAGCCAGAACCTTAACACCATGTTTGAGGGCCATTTTCAATAGCACAATTACATCAAAAAGCACAAAAATGTAAAAAACAATCAAATCACTGAATGAACTGCAAAAAGGATTTATAGTCTGAGAGTCAAAACAAGAAGAGAGAATGGGAGCTTGTTCTACCTCATCTGAGAATGGGCACTTTGGATAACTCAAATTTTTTGCCACACTATGCATGTCTATGAATGGATACAAAGGACCATGAATGCTGATGTGGGAGTTACAAACACATTTTAGAGAATAGGCCAATTCACAAATATGGAATTCATAAATAATGAAGATAGGCTTTACTAAAATAATAACAGGCATTAGAGCAGTGGGGAAGAGGGCTCAGAAAGAGCTGTCAGAATAAATGAAGACATTTTTCTCTCCATAAGTCCAGTCTTATGAGTAATGGGAGCCTGACTAATGGCAAATACACCCTTTACAGGAAAGAGCAAGGATGTCACAAATTCTGAATAAGATAACAAGTTATAGAGCAAGATACGCCACACTGAGGATGGGCAACATTATAAACATAGAAAACAAGTTATCTGAGTGGGTTTGACACCCTACAGAGATGTGATTACCTTTTTTCTGTCCTGCTTCCTCTCAGGTTTTTGCTCATGTTTTGACTGCACTTGGCATGCTGAAGTCCTAAGTGAGGTCCAAGATGGTTTATTACTAAACTACTTTCAGATTAGATGGCATAACCTACCTACATACTACAATGCTTGCATATATGTCTGTTTCACTGGGAGCCAATCAAAATACAAAGTACCTGTGCTTTTGCAGTAGCATAGGAGAAAATGTCACTATTTTCTAATGGAAGAAATTAAAAATAAACATGTCACCAAGTCAATCTCTGAGCAAGTTTAAGTCCAGGTAAAGGGCTTTCTAGGATCCTGCAGACACTACTTTCTAAATATCTCTGAGGTCACAGAGGTCCTCTAATTCCAATTCTAGTGATATCTAGTGACAGAAGTTTCATGGCATTCAGGCAATTTAGGGAACAATCAGCCAGATGATATGGGAGTACTCATGATGAGACGCCTGGAGCTGAGGTAACACCCAGCTGTGATTTTATTTCCCTCTCTTTGGGTAATACAATGGCATTAACTGAAATAGACTGCCAAAGAAATGGCCAGTTTGAAAGAACACATGTTTAAAAAATCAACATTCCAGGACTCATATTGAGATCAATTCAGTAACAAGAACATATTTCCGAATAGCCAGAATAAAACAGCACTAAGTCAAGGAGAAAAGATTTGGTCTTTCCAGATTGTGGCATCATCTCACATAAACACACAAAACTGTGCAAATGAGGATGGGGATGAGACTTGCATTGCAAAATTATGAATTTCTGAGTAATGACAAATGCAAGCACTATACACTGCCCCGTGCAGCCACCAATCTTTCACTAGCTTCCAATTATTCGTTTTCTCACTTCTGCCTTTCCTCTTGTGGAAGTTTTCCACTTGCACAAAATGAGAAGAAGCCAGATTGGTTTCATTTTAAAATTTTACTATTAGTTAATATATATGCCCCTTAGACCATGGATTTGGCTCCTAAATAAAAAGCTTTGATCATATTTCCTACCAATATGAATGTGATTACTCAAAATGAAGAATGCTGCTATTGTCATATTTCTGACAAAACTGTTAGTAAATATTACATAGATGATTTCTGCAATAGGGTCTGCTTCTTTGTTTTCTTTTCTTGATCAAACATTAAACAAATATTCATTACATTCTATAATTGCATTCGTTGAAACAGACTGCCAAAGAAATTGTCAGATAGGATATAAGGTGCTAAGGAAACAATGACAAATAATGCATTCATACTTTACTAAGAAAGACAGATGAATACACTATAATGGAATAGAGTAAGTGCAGTAGTAAAAGTTAAGTGTAAGGTACTATAAAATCACATAAGAGGGACACTAGTCTGGGGCATGATCAGAAAAATCTTTGCAGAGGAAACAGATAAACTGAGATATGAATGATATTAAGGTGTTAGCCAGGTCAAGGGGATGGGTACTTGTACAGATTGGTGAAGGTATATCATACAAAGGGACAGCTTTCTTAGAAGAAATTAAAAGTGGGGAAGACAAGGAAAGGACAATAAAGGTTGTTTTGTGTGTGTTTGCTTCGTTTTGTTTTTTTGAGACGAAGTCTCACTCTCCTCACTCTGTCACCAGGCTGGAATGCAGTGGTGCAATCTCAGCTCACTGCAACCTCCACTGCCTGGGTTCAAGCAATTATCCTACCTCAGCCTCCCAAGTACCTGGGACTACAGGCATGGTCCACCATGTCCAGCTAATTTTTATAATTTTAGTAGAGATGAGTTTTACCATGTTGGCCAGGATAGTCCCAATCTCTTGACCTAAGGCCCACCTTGGCCTCCCAAAGTGCTGGGATTAGAGGCGTGAGCCACTGCAGCTGGCCCAGGACCGGGAATTTTTGAGAGATAGGGCAAGACAGTATATGGCCATGCAAGCCAGGTCAGGGAATTTGAACTTATACAGAAGAACAATGATGACTCTACTAAAGAGAGTAATGTAGTTGGACTTGCATTTTAGAAAGATCACTCTAACAGCAATATTTAACGTGTCACTTCTGTCATGCTAAAGCTTTCAGTTGAGTGGATTCTGTACAGAATTTAGGCAGAGATAGAGATGAAAAATTCAGGGTTTGCCATGGTAATTCACCTCATCAATTTCATCTACTTCTAAAGCATATCCAATAGCATTAATATAGGAGATTCCCAGAACAAATCCTGGCTACTTATATCTTAATACAAGCAAAGTGATGGAGGGGCCTTAGTTTAAGGCACCCTTTCATTATTCCTTTATTTTATTAAATCCTCTGCCACCTGGTATTTATTATTAATTTTTCCATCATATTTTTTCCAGATGAGATATAACTTTTAATTGTTCCATATATGGCAACAACGTCATGCTTTCTGACCATGGAAAGTATTCTTTTCTGATTTTTCCTATGGAAAAATGTGGAAGAGAAAAAAGAAAATGTGAACAATTAGCAGAAATATTGATGATCTCTATATTATCACTCAAAAACTTTCTCACTTAGCTATTCCTGTATTTCAAGTTATCTGCCAGAAAGTTATAAATATCCCATGTAAACAGGTATCTACAAATGCAGCTTAGAACTTTGTTGAGCTGAATTTGAAAAGCTAGAATTTACATTTTTGAATTGATATAATCTATTTACGATGGAACTGGTTAATGGATTCACTGAAAAAAATGTATAAAGGGATCCGTAGTGTGATTTACTTATTCCTTTTTAAAAATATGATTAATATGACTAATTAAGGAAGAGGTTAAAAATGTGACAGGTAGAGGGTCATTTCTTCTCTTATAGTATATAATAATTATGGCAAGGCAGTTACAGATCACAGCTGCCTAATTTGCCCTCTTTATCTTAAGTTGATGGAGGCAGACCGTGGGTCAACAGAAGGAAAGTTTCTATGGAAGGAATCTCAGAACAAGCTTCACACTATTTGACTCTAACATATTATTTCCTATTTATGATGAAAAATAAAAATTATATATTACATTTAAAAATCATTAGAAACCACATTTTAGAGTGACACTAATGCATATTTATTCTGTCACTGAGGATAGTGGCTTCCTACTACTAAAAAATATTATTCATCCTTTCTTGTTATTTCATTTCTTTGATGCTTGAGTTAGTGCTTCCAGTTTCTACTTACTGCTCCCGTGAACTGAACTGAGAAGACTCTTGTAATCTGACTCCATGTTCTAGCTAGAGATTATTAAGAGGAGGCTACAGGGATCAAAGAATACTACTTCCTTTATTAGATGGGAAGGAACAGGGGATTGTCAGAGTGGTAGCAGGACCTCTTAAGGCTGGAATAATTAATAGAAACAAAAAAGACATTATGTGTCAGCCAGGATAAGAGTAGTTGTAAAAATAAAAGCAACAATCATAACAAAGTAGAGCTGGTACCTATTCAGTATAGGGCAATCCAAAAACAGACTGGAAACAGTAGAGGCCACAGATCTGCTATGAACAAGTGGGTCATTCACCACTGTGTATTGAGAAAATAATGGTGGAGTGAAAGCTCCCCCATAATGAAATAAAGCTGAAAGAAGATAGTAAGAGAATTTCATTTATTCTCCTAGACTTTCTCATTTTTCTTTCTTTGATAAAACAACTAGAAGGTATAACTCTTCTTTCCTTATCTAACTGACAAATAAAAATTGTATATTTCTATAATGTACATGTTGTTTTCAAATATATATACACTGTGTAATGGCAAAATTGGCCTAATTAACATTCACATTACCTCTCATACTTATAATTTCTGTTTTGACATGAGAACACTTAAAATCTACTCTCAGCAATTTTCAAGAATACAATACATTGTTATTAACTGTAGTCACCATGCTACACAATATATATCTTGAACTTAATTACTCTCATCTAACTGAAATTTTGTTTCCTTTGACCAACATCTGCCCTATCCTCTCCCTCCCCAATCCCCTGGTAACCAACATTTATGGTCTTTATTTCTGTAACTTCACTGTTTTAGATTCCACAAGTAAGTGAGATCATTCAGTATTTGTCTTTCTGTGTTTGGTTTATTTTATTTAACATGTCTTCCTGGTCCATCCATGATGTTGCCAGTGAGAGAACTTCCTTCTTCTTGAAGGCTGAATAGTATTCCATTGTGTACATATACACAATTTTTTCTCTATCCATTCATTTGTGATGGACACTTAGGTTGATTCCATATCTTGGCTATTGTGAATAATGCTGCAATGAACATGGAAGTGCCGATATCTCTTCAATATACTTATTTCATTTCCTTCAGATCTATACACAGCAGTGGGATTCCTGGATCGTATGGTAGTTCTATTTTTAGTATTTGAGGAAACTCCATACTGTCTTCTGTAGTGACTGTGCTAATTTATCTTCCCACCAGCAGTGTGCAAAGATTCCTTTTCTTCCACATCCTTTCTATCACTTATTATCTTCTGTTATTTTGATGATAGCCATCCTAAGAGGTCTGAGGCGACATCGCATTGTAGTATTAATTTGCATTTCTCTGATGATTAGTGATGTTGACCATTTTTTCATGTATGTGTTGGCCATTTGTATGCCTCCCTTTAAAAAATGCCTATTCAAATCTGTTAACCATTGTTTTAATTGGGTTTATTTTCATGTTTTTTGAAATCCTTATATATTTTGGATATTAGCCTTTTATTAGATATATGGTTTAAAAATATTTTCTCCCATTCTGTAGGTTGTCTCTTCACTTTTTTTGTTTGTTTTTGCTATGGAGTACCTTTTTTGTTTGAGGTAGTCCTATTTGTCTATTTTTGCTTTTGCTGCCTGTGCTTCTGGGTTCATAATCAAAAAAACAATTCCCTAGACCAATGTCACAGAGTTTTTTCCCTTATATTTTCTTCTAGTAGCTTTACAATTTCAAGGCTTATATTTAAATCTTTCATTTTCTCGGCTTATGGGTACTTCAGTGGAGGGACTGCTTCTTTGAGCCCTTACTCTGCCATTTTTTTCAACTTTAATATATTCAGATTTACTTTCCTGAAATACTTTAATGAGAATGCCTCATTTGCTGGAACGATAATCAATTACTCACAAATTGTGCCCATCTTCTTTTAGCTGACAATCAAATCTTAAGAATTATAAAAGAGAATTTCTTCTTGCTATTCTGGTGAAGGAATCTGATAATCCATCTAGACTCAAATACTCATTATTCTATGATAACACATTGTTCTTACTGTATTAATTTCTATTTTTTATGTTGTTTACCTTGTCTAGAATTCAAACCTTATCATTCCTTTATTGATATTCGGCCATCTTTAATGCTGATTGGCCTCCTCCACCTTGTTCGCTTACCTGCTCAATCCAGTTCTTCTTAAGGTATGACTTAATGTCTGCCATTTTGTGAGTCCTACCACATACTGTCATATAGAGTCAATTCCTTTTGTTTCTTTCTGATCATATTCTTGGGGGACATTGATCTTGAGAGTAAAAAGGAGCTAAAGTATTCATTGCTTTATATCTTCCAGTTTGCACTCATAATACTGACTAAAAATTTAGTCTTCCATTTTCACATTTAAATTTGTGATTAATATTACAATCATCCAAGTGACCTAATATTTTGAATATGCACCCAAAGGATTATAACATTTCATTATAAATATGCATTCACATGTATGTTTATTGTGGCACTGCTCACAATAGCAAAGACTTGGAACCAACCCAAATGCCCATCAATGACAGACTGGATAAAGAAAATGTGACACATATACACAATAGAATATTATGCAGCCACAAAAAAGGATGAGTTCATGTCCTTTGCAGGGACATGGATAAAGCTAGAAACCATCATTCTCAGCAAACTGACACAAGAATGGACAACCAGACACCACATGTTCTCACTCATAAGTGGATGTTGAACAATGAGAACACATGGACACAGGAAAGGGAACATCACACAGTGCAGTCTGTCAGGGTGTGGGGGGCTAGGGGAGGGGTAGCAGGGGAGAGTAGGGGGATAGGGGAGGGATAGCATTAGGAGAAATAATTAATGTAGATGACGGGGTGATGGATGCTGCAAAACAACATGGCACGTGTATACCTATGTAACAAGACTGCACATATACCCCAGAACTTAAAGTATAATAAAAATATACATATTTTGAATATGTGGTTCTCTCATTAAGTGAAGAATTGGGATGTATATTACAGGTTTCTTATAGAACAAAAACAAATTGCTGTGTCATCCATTTAGAATCTTGTCTCAAAACATTTTTAATATTAGGAGATAATACAAGAGAGTTGGAGACTCTTCAGTTGTAGAATGCATCTTACATCCCTCAATATTTGCATGGTGCTAAGGATAAAGAAATTCAAAAGGTCTTTTTGATTGTCAGTAATCATTAGTTATCAACCCACCTTTTAAACTCAAAACTGTCTCACTGATACAACCCCAAGAGCTTATGCAGTTATAATTTTTAAAAAGCAGTGAGTTTTTAAATAAGTTACATATTAACCAATAAAGGTTATTAGTAAGTTATTTCTAAAAAATATGCAGCTTAACTACAGATACCTGTCAAGTGGTGATATTCTTTGATATTGTTGAAATTTTAATCTGTGTTTCACAGTACAGTCCCAGTCCAAAGCATATGAGTTCCAGTGTAGTACTGGGTACTTATCACAAACAATTGTTGCTAATTGCGCTGGCTGTGCTACTTTAATATTTCTCCACTGAACCATAATAAATAATTGTGTTCTCTGTGCTTCTCATATTGTGTTCCATAACCAAAAAAATAAACCTACATATGCTTTTAAACACCTTATGGTGCGTTTTATCTAGAATTCTACATCAAAATGCTGTTACTTTTTTTTATACAAAGAGATAATTATAATCTCAGGAGATACAAAAATATACCCCAAAGCACCCAACTACAAACCCCACATTTTTAGTCTTTTTTTACAGCAAAAATGCATGCGAAATTTTAACCTATGTTCCATAATATCTCTGTTTAACACTAAAAATGTCATATTTTTCTCCAGAATTCTCGTGTCGAATCAATGTCCCATTGCTGTTCCAACTGTGAAGGTGCACATGCCCCAGTCGGAAAAGCCTGAATCAACTTGAAAGCCACTCAAACCCTAGGTGCTCAGCTTTCAACTCGACAGTGAGCAGTGTGCACTGCCAATCCTCAGAGGGTGTCTCTTCAGCACTACCTACTCCAAACATGATATTAATATATCCCAGTTTCTCCTTTAGTTTAATCAGGAAGGAAGGGAGGGAAGGAGAATAAAAAAAGGAAGGAATTCAACCACTGAGAGACTTCAAAATGATCTTCATGTATTGTTTTGTATCTTCATTTTACAGATGAAAAAACTAAGATTTGGAGCACAAAGTAATTTGCTGAAGGTCAAGAAAGCAGTTAATGCTGGAACCAAGATCCCCACATCTCTGGACTTTCAGGCCAGAGGTCTCTCTGCTTGTCCATGTTGCCTGCCCAGGGCAACCTTGGTATCAGTACAGGAGCAGAAGGATGGGCAGCCTTCAGTCACTCATTCAAATGCCTCTGCTGATACCCATGGGTTGAATGGCAGTTTTTTTTATCGCATGGCAGCTTTCAGACTCCAAGTTTTTCTAAGTGTGTGATAGAAACCACCATTACATCCAAAACTGGCCAAAGTGGAGACTTGTTTTGTACTTTCCAGCTGTATTTCCTTGATAATAGATGGCCTGAGAATGCCCTCTGCTGCCTTCCTACTGTGTCTTCAAGCACTTTAGAGGCAGGAAGTGGCTTTCTTCTTTTCCTTGATTTATGAAACTACTAGTTGCAAACTGATGCCGATTCAGAGCAGGAACCAGGGGTGGGCAATTGATCTCAGCGTCTGACCCTTTTGTAGCAGCTGTCTGATTCCTTCAAGCTTCTCTATAGGATATATTTCTCCAAATTTTCTCCATGTTATAAGAATTATCTGGGCTGGCCACAGTGGCTCATGCCTGTAATCCCAACCCTTTAGGAGGCTGATGTGGGAGGATCACCTGAAGCCAGGAGTTGGAGACCAGCAGTGGCAACATTAGGAGACCCCAGCTCTGGAAATCAATAAAAGTGACCTCCCACAGGCTTGACCCATCACCCGTGTCGCTGGGCAGCAAGAGGGCATGGTTCCGTTGCAGGCCGCCCATGCATTGGCAGTGGTAGGAGTAACTGGACGGAGCACATATGCCAGCTGGGTTAAAGACTGCTTGGATTGAATTGTTGGAAACGATCTCGACTTGGCGCAAACTAAATCAACTCTGGATGGACAATTTGTTGTAATTGGTAAGGATGAATCTTATAGCAAGACTTCTGGGGTTTTTAGCATCACCAAGCTTCAAAGACAACCTAGCACTTTCTTCACTGCAATTTGAGTTGTCAGGGTCCACTGTTGCCTTCTGACCAAATGCCTCGCCTGTAAGGTCCAGCCAGGTTTGATTCTTAAATTTAATTGTGATTCTTTTGGCCCAGAAGAGAATGCAAGGCATTTCATCGATGGGCCATGATGGCTGAATGCATTCCATGGTTCCTTTTCTAAATGCCCTTCTTTGCTCAGATTGTAGTTGAGAGCCTGTGTGATTGGTATTGTTGTGAAATTCTGGACTGGTTTCATATCTCCATTATTCTGATCATTCTTCATAACCATTTCTTTATTCAAAGATGTTGAAGAACTTACATTCTTCCTGGCAAATATATGCTCCAAAGTTAGTGTAAATCCTCTTTTCATACTTCTTCACTCCTTTCTTCACTTGTCTTTGAACAGAATGTTACACTGGCCACTCTTTCTTCATCTATTTTACTTCACCTGCCTTCTCTTCTGTACCACTAAACTTTGGTGTGCTCAGGACTCTAATCTTATTCTGTTCTACCTACAGTCATGGCCTAAGCTATCTCAGTCAGAGCCAGAGTTTTTAATACTATTTATTCATTGATGACTTCTGAACTTTGTATCACATATCCAACTGCCCCCTTCACATCCCTGAATGTTTGACAGCTAAAACTTAACACATCCAGACCAGAACTCTTCATTTCCTACTTTGAAATTTGCTCCTCTCCTAGTATTTCCCACTGTGCAACTCACTCAACTCATACCTCACAACTCTACAACTCAACCAAGTGCTCAGGTCAAAAATCATAATGCTCTAATTAACTCCTCTCTCGCATCCTACAGTACTGAGCAAATTCTGTTCATTCTACCACCAAACAGTATATCTGACCCAACCACTTTTTACCATCTCCACTGGGAGTCCAAGCTATCACCATCTCTCATCTGAGCTATTGCAATAACTTCCCAAGACTCATGTCTTTTTCTCCTCTCAACAGCCAGAGTAATCCCATAAAAATACAAATCCTATTTTGGTACCTATTCACATGCTCAAAATTTTACTATGGCCTTAAATCACCAGAAGAGTAGAAAAGGGCTTTACCATGGGCTACAGGCTCCATATGTCACTGTGTAACTCTTAGATCCCATCTAGAGCCACACTGCTCCTCAGTCACTATGCTCCCCTTCTTCATTGATCTTTCAGTTCTTAAAAAGCACTAACCTGGATGGGTGCAGTGACTCACAGCTGTAATCCCATGTTGGGAGGCTGAAGCAGGTGGATCATGAAGTCAGGAGTTCAAGACCAGCCTGACCAAGATGGTGAAACACCCATCTCTAAAAATACAAAAATTAGCTGGGCATGGTGGCAGGTGCCTGTAATCCCAGCTACTGATGAAGCTGAGGCAGGAGAATCACTTTAACTGGGGAGGCAGAGGTTGCAGTGAGCAGAGGTTGTGCCACTGCACTCCAGCCTGGGCGAAAAAGCAAGACTCTGTCTCAAGACAAAAAAAAAGCACTAGCCCATTCTACATCTCCAGAGATGTCTCCTTAAACTACCCTATCCACAGCAGCCACCCTCATCCCCAAGTCACTGTCACCCATCCAGCTATATTTTCTCCATAACTTTATAGTATTTTAAAAATTATTTAATTTACACCTATCTATCTATCTAATCTGTCCTCTCATACTTAGAAAATAAACTCTATCAGAACAGAAACTTTTACCCTATTAATTTAACTGCCATATTCCTGGTACCTACAAGAGCATCTAGCACATAGAAAGCATATTTTTAAATCCTTGCTGAGTTAACCAATATCCCAGAAACCTCTCATAGCTAGTTCATCCTACAGGAGAAACCGAGTATAAGAGTTAATTAAATGGCCAAGCGCGGTGGCTTACGCCTGTAATCCCAGCACTTTGGGAGGCCAAGGCTGGTGAATCACTTGAGGTCAAGAGTTGGAGACCAGCCTGGCTTCCATGACGAAACTCCAACTCTACTGAAAATACAAAAATTAGTCGGGTGGTGAATGCCTGTAATCCCAGCTACTCAGGAAGCTGAGGTGGGACAATCGCTTGAAGCTGGGAGGCAGAAGTTGTAGTGAGCCGAGATCGCACCACTGCACTCCAGTTTGGGTGACAGAGTGAGACCCTTTCTCAAAAAAAAAAAAAAAAAAAAAAAAAGGTAATTAAATGACTCGTCCAAGGTCGCACACCAGTCAAAATAAATGGCAGCTTTCGAGTTAGAGGCACAGCACAGTCTGGCTCCAAAGCTTGGGGTTTTAGTTACTACACTACATTGCTTCACTACATTTTACAATTTACTATGTTGCTTGTGAGTATGAATTAAGGCTCAGACGTCTAAATTTCCATCCTACTCAGAGGACTCCCGCCCCACTCCTCCACAAAGATTCAGCTCAGTGACCTCTCTCTCCTCAGACCGAGCTCTGACTAGCACACCCAGGCGCCCCAAAATGCTGTTACTTTTATGATTTCTCATAAATATGCTCACATGCTCAAATAGGCCATTTCTCACAAAACCACTTTTTGTTTTTGAATGATTTTAGTTTTACCTAAAATGTTGTTAGGAATCTGACATTGGCTTCTTAAAAACATTGGGTTTGTATTATTGAAGTTGCTAAAGAAAAAGATATGTTGCCAACAATCAGGCTGTATAATGAAAGCTATTTACCATTAGTTGGAGAATTTGAGTCACCTTATGTATGCAGAAAATTGATACTTCTCAGTAGTTCAAGACTTTGATCCAGGTGTCAAGGATAACACTGAGTGTGAATCATTAGGAGCACTTGTTCTTCACAGAACTTAGAGAAGTGTTGTAACTAAATTAACACCATATCTCTAAATGACATTTAGGAACAGTAGAGAACTTACTGTGCCAGAAACTACAAAAAAACATGCTAGGGTAACCCAGGCAAGGACAGAAAGATTTCAATTTGCAGAATAATATTTGAGTCAGAACAGGTTCAAAAGAAATACAGATTCCTAAGTCAGCATTGCTCATCTGTCACTTAATAGATACTATCCTGCTCTATTATTTGTCATTTTATATATACCTCATACCTTATTGACAAGAATATGAAGTCTGTTGTATTAATTTGAATGATGAAAGGATGAACCTCATGGCAAAGTTTTTTTTTTGTTTTTTGAGACGGAATCTTGCTGTCTCCCAGGCTGGAGTGCAATGGCATGATCTTGGCTCACTGCAACCTCTGCCTCCCAGGTTGAGGTGATTCTCCTGCCGCAGCCTCCCAATTAGCTGAAACTACAGGTGTACATCACCACGCCCTGCTAATTTTTGTATTTTTAATAGAGAGGACGTTTCACCATGTTGGTCAGGCTGGTCTCAATCTCCCAGCCTCAGGTGATCCACCCACCTCAGCCTTCCAAAGTGCTGGGATTATAGGCATGCGCCACCACTCCCAGTCACAAAGTTTTAAAATACATAAATTTATGTTAAAGTTAAGCAAATCCATGACTCTCAAGGGCTAGTTAGGACCAAAATCTGCTAAGTTAGTCAGATTTCCCTTTATATTTCTAACTGTTAGGCAGAGAACAGATCAAGAATGTATACATTTAGGGGCATGAACTCCTACACATTGTGCAGGGTGTAGACCTTCTTCTTGGAATTCAACACAACTGTATTTGCTGTTCTGCGGAGATGCACATCATGGTAAGTATGATTTCTTGTGGATGTCTTTATTTTCCAATATCATGCCATGGCAATTCAATTCAATTACTATTCTTGAAAATGGGCAGGACATCTCTTTCTTTTGCACAGATTAATTTATAGTTTCTCTGTAAGCATCAAAAGGCAGTGTTACTGATGCGTCTTACAAATCCATCCAATTTAACTTTAAAGATGTTCTCAACCCTTATGCTAGATACCATGTATTAACAGAGTAGAACAAAACTCCAAATTTCCAAGGTGGTTTCATTGTTTTTGAACCAGAGATATTAAAGAAATTAACACTTTTGTGAGAGCTAAAGACCTGTCACTCTCTATTTAAGTATTATTAAGAGCCTGAGGCTTATATAACATTAAGTGAGTATCTTCGAGAAACTTCACTAAGCTAGCCGATTTTATTAACCAGGATCGTTATATGGGCATAAATTGGAAATGTTTGTTGTCTTGGTTACAATGACTTGGAGATGAACATTTATCCCAAAAGGGCCCTTTCTAGGAATGTCCTCTAATTAGAATGATTGAACATCCTTGATAATGCTTAGAAGCACTAAATATTTAATAGCTTTTCAGGTAATGATAAAAGTAATCATTCTGTGACAAGAATGTACTTCAGAAGTACAGGCAGGCAGGATGAGTAAAAAGCCTGTAATCATCATATGAAGGAAAAATGAAAGTTCAATGTTCTAATTGATCTAAAGAGGACAGTCATTCTATTGACTACTTCATCTTTCATTGTCTCTTTTCAAACCTTTCATGTGTCATTATATAGTAGAAGTTTAAAACCATCATCTAAGACAATGCCAAACCCTTTCCTCCCAAATAGGGTCAGATACTCAATTTCTAAATCCCTGAGAGGGTAAGGCTTTGAGGTTTTTGTTCAGGTTTAAGCAATTCAGAGACTGGTAAGGAAAGTAAAGATAATTTAGACTGAATAAAATTTGTATTGCTCTTGTAGGAAATAAACACAAATGGCTCAACAATTTTATTAAGCTTTAAGATTTTTTTAAAAGAATCTTCATGATTCTTTTGCATTTTTTTTACCTATTATGAAACTACTTAAAATATGTCCCCAGTAGGAGAGAAAGAAATTATAATAGGGAGAAACCAGAATATAAAGAACACTACTGGGAAAATCATTGTCTACAGTTGGACATACAATTTAGACAGTAAGTGGTAGTTTTGGCTTGTGGAAATTGCATATATTGCTTAGCAAAAGTCAAATTCATTTCTCCTTTCAAGAAGGTAAGTAAACCTCTGAAACAATCTGCAGTATCTTACAAATAAAATCATTGTAAAATATTTATAAAGTTGAGAAAAATCACTTTGCTATACTTCAGTCAGTAGACTAAAACAGTGTTTTTTCATTTTTCTTTTTCAATTTTTTGAACCGGAAACACTGATTCATGAACCCCAGTGCCTGCAAAGTTCTTCACATAACAATTTGTCTCAACATATTTATTTACAAGCAGGTCATATGACATATAGGTGGATGCTCTGACTTTCACTGTGCTTGAGGGAGATTTTGACAGAGCACAGTCAGTTTCTACTTGGACAGCAGATTCTGGCAATGGAAACTCCTGCTCATAGACATTTCAAATTTACTAAAAAAAAATATTGCTGTAAATGGCTGATATCTGTATCCTCCCTCAAACATCTGTATTATCTAAACAAACCAAAAAAACGGTTTGTTTTTGTAAGGGAAAGTACTAGAAATTATTCTAGCTCTAACAAACTTACAGAATAAATATAATTTTTGTAAGTTGGAATTTTTTATAATCCTATTTTTTCCAACTTTTGCACTATTTCTACCATCCGATTAAATACCTCCTGAAGAAAATTTCCAAAATATGGCATAACAATGCTGGATGTGGAAACAAGCAGTGAACAAAACAATTGTTATGCTGTGCCTATGTTGGGTCATTTCTTCCCAGTTATCAGACCATCCATCTCCATCTCAAGTTCACGATTTACTCAATAGCTACAGAGAAGGCCTTCGACAAAATTCAACAGCTCTTTATGCTAAAAACTCTCAATAACCTAGTATCGATGCAATGTATTTCAAAATGATAAAAGCTACTTATGACAAATCCAGAGCCAATATCAAACTGAATGGGCAAAAACTGGAAGCATTCACTTTGAAAACTGGCACTCACTTTGAAAACAGACAAGGATGCCCTCTCTCACCACTCCTATTCGACACAGCATTAGAAGTTCTAGCCAGAGCAGTCAGGCAAGAAAAAGAAATGAAGTACATTCAATTAGGAAAAGAGGAAGTCAAATTGTCTCTATTTGCAGATGACATGACTGTATATTTAGAAGACCCCATTGTCTCAGCCCAAAATCTCCTTAAGATGAAAAACAACTTCAGCAAAGTCTCAGGATACAAAATCAATGTGCAGAAATCACAAGCATTCCTATACACCAATAACAGACAAACAAAGAGCCAAATCATGAGCGAACTCCCATTCACAATTGCTAAAAAGAGAATAAAATACCTAGGAACACAACTAACAAAGGATGTAAAGGACCTCTTCAAGGAGAGCTACAACCACTGCTCAGGGAAATAAGAGAGGACAAAAACAGGTGGAAAAACATTCCATGCTCATGGTTAGGAAGAATCAATATCATGAAAATGGCCATAGTGCCCAAAGTAATTTATAGATTCAATGCTATCCCCATCAAGCTACCATTGACCTTCTTCACAGAACTGGAAAAAAAAACCACCTTAAACTTCATATGGAACCAAAAAAGAGCCCATATAGCCAAGACAATCCTAGGCAAAAAGAACAAAGCTAGAGGCATCACGCTACCTGACTTCAAACTATATTACAAGGCTACAGCAAGCAAAACAGCATGGTACTGGTACAGAGATATAGACCAATGGAACAGAACAGAGGCCTCGGAAGTAATACCACACATCTACAGCCATCTAATCTTTGACAAACCTTACAAAAACAAGCAATGGGGAAAGGATGTCCTGTTTAATAAATGGTGTTGGGAAAACTGGCTAGCCATGTGCAGAAAGCTGAAACTGGATGCCTTCCTTACACTTTATACAAAAATTAACTCCAGATAGATTAAAGATTTAAACATAAGACCTAACACCATAAAAACCCTAGAATAAAACCTAGGGAATACAACTCAGGACTAGACATAGGCAAGGACTTCATGACTACAACACTAAAAGCAATGGCAACAAAAGTCAAAATAGACAAATGGGATCTAATTAAACTTAAGAGCTTCTGCACAGCAAAAGAAACTATCATTAGAGTGAACTGCCAACCAAAAGAATGGGAAAAAAGTTTTGCAAGGTACCCATGTGACAAAGGGCTAATATCAGAATCTACAAAGAATTAAAACAAATATACAAGAAAAAACAACCCATCAAAAAGTGGGCAAAAGATATGAAGATACTTTTCAAAAGAAGACTTTCATGTAGCCAAGAAACATATAAAAAAAATGCTCATCATCACTGGTCATTAGAGAAATGCAAATCAAAACCAGACATACCATCTTATGCTATTTAGAATGGCGATTATTAAAAAATCTGGAGACAAGAGATGCTTGAGAGGATGCAGAGAAACAGAAACGCTTTTACAGTGTTGGTGAAATTGTAAATTAGTTCAACCATTGTGGAAGACAGTGTGGCAATTCCTCAAGGATCTAGAAATAGAAATTTCATTTGACCCAGCAATCCCATTACTGGATATATACTCAAAGAGTTATAAATCGCTTTATTATAAATACACCCTGCACATGTGTGTTCATTGCGGCACTGTTTACAACAGCAAAGACTTGTAATCAACCCAAATGTCTATCAGTGATAGACTGGAGAAAGAAAATGTGGCACATATACACCACGGAATACTATGCAGCCATAGAAAGGATGAGTTCATGTCTTTGCAGGGACATGGATGAATCTGGAAACCATCATTCTTAGCATACTGACACAAGAACAGAAAACCAAACACCACATGTTCTCATTCATAAGTGGGTGTTCAACATTGAGAACACATGGATACAGGGAGGGGAACATCACACACTTGGGCCTGTTGGGGGGTGGGAGGGTCAGAGGAGGGATAGCAGAGGGTGGGGGGATTAGGGAGGGATAACATTAGGAAAAATACCTAATGTAGGTGATGTGGGGAAGGATGCAGCAAACCAACATGTGTATACCTATGTAACAATCCTGCACGATCTGCACATGTACCCCAGAAATTAAAGTATAATAAAAAAAACAAAAAATAAATATTTAATGTAGATTTGGAGCTCGTAACATATTAAATACCTCAAGATGCTTCCTTCCTTGTTACATTTAAAATAAACTTTTAAAGATAGTAAAAAATTTTAAAACAAACCATCATACTGTATTCAGCAAAGCTGACATCTGGCAATATATCTACCCAAGGAAACATGGGCTGGAAATGCTAGATTATATTTATCTCATCAGTGTTCTTCCTTCCACTATTTTCTATCACTCTTTTGACCCATTCCTATCTCCTGCCTACTGTATCTCAATTTTTCAACCAGGATTCTTTGAATCCTCCTGTCTCTTCTCCACCACTCAATTTCAATTTTAACAAGTGCTAATATTCTGTCTAATACTTGACCCAGATTCTTACTCCTTGCTAGGACAACACAGAGATGCATTCTGGCTGCTGTACAATTTTAAATTTTTACAGCTCAGAGTTTTCACAGTTCTGCTCCAACTCTAGAGACAGGGAGGCTGGCTGGAGTCTTGCTATACTAAGTGTGATCTGAGGACCATCAGCATGGGCATCTGCTAGGAGCTTATTAGAAATAACAAATCGAAGAACTCACTCCACATTTACGTTATCAGAATCTGCTTATATATGTTTTAACAAGATTCTCAAGATGGTTCAAGTATGAAAAGCACTGGACTAGATCAGTTGTTCACAAGATTATTAACAGCACGTTTTCTAATAAAACAAACATTTAATACATGTGCCCCCAAAATATGAGTATAGCAGAATGTCTCTGCTAAAAAAGAAAACTTCCCTGAATTTCTTAGTGTTTCTTCAAGAAGCCCCTGCCTTTCACACATAGAAATGTATATGATGTAAAAATAGGAAATGTTTGCTTTTATTTTCCCCAGAAATACTTTACTCTTTACATACCATGAGAATTAGATCTGTAGTCATTTGCCTACTTAATTGATCTGGTCTGAAAAGGAAAAAAAAATCTCTCATCTCTCCTAGAGGGCTAATGTTTGCATACCTGATGAGGTCCCCTTGTTAAGTTCCCAAGGTACCAGAAAGACTGCAATAGCTATCTCTTTGGGTATTTACATTTCCAGGAGTACTGAGGCTGGAGAATTTGCCGACATCTCTAGGTTCCAAATTCTGAGACACATGTAGCCCGCTGGCTCCTGCAAACATTTTTTTTTGCGTATCAAGGAGTTAGGATTCAGACCTATTAATTTTCCAGAAACACCCTTTTAAGAGGGGTAGGGAAGAACTGCTTCTTCCTCTTTCTAAGCAAAGAGAAATATTTTTTCCATCATCTTGTCCCTTGCCTATGGAATGCTTGGCTATTTATATAAGACAACTGGCCTTATTCTTAATTTGTAAGCCCAGAGGTAAGTCCTGAGGCAAGGTAGAGCAGAGAATGAACTTACAATTAGGAAATTTGTCTCTGATCTAGAATAACTTTTCTGTACTTTCAGGATAAAATGAATAAACATGAATATTGAAAACCCAACAGTCACATTGGAAGTTTTGACTGAGGTACCAGGATACAATAGATATTCAAATATACAATGATATTCATTGAATATACAATGATATTTCAAAATGAGGTTGCCAGACAAAAATGCAAGTTTTCAAAGAAAATGAGAGGTATTTTTTCAAAACTTGAAATACTTTAAAGGTATCAAAGAGTTAAGCAGATTTTTCAGAGTAGATTTATGAGATTTCTTTGGAGAAGCTATTGTTATGCTGGATCTCACCTATTAACCCCCACTAATCTTAAGGTGAATAGGTGGGGATGTAAGATCTCACCTCAAATCTAAAGAGAGGGTTTTAATAAAACCACTGAGGTTATGTATCTGTTCCTTAAGGCATAAGAGTCACAGAGAACTGTATTCTCACTACAGACTAGGAAATCACAAAGACAAGTGAGATGAAATGGCAAGTAATTATGCAGGAAAGCAAAGGAGAAGTGACTGTATTAGAATCACCCAGAATTTGTTGAAGGGAGATGTATGTTTCCTATGAATCAAACATAAGAGACAGTAGAACCACCTAGAGTTTTAACCAAGAAAACCACTTGGGAATGTAAGGATACTGACCAAAGTCAACTTCAAGATACCACCGAAAACATGTTCATCAAGCACAATTAAATCAATCACGTTCACTGCAGTAAGGAAGAACATGACATAGCCTTAATACTTTCTCAGAACTGAGAATGTCAGGGGAAAATATGCATAGGATTTAAGACTCTGGGTATAGTGATGTGAAGATAGATCTTGCTGAGGTGATAGATCTTGGTATGGGGGACCCGGCAGAGATTATGACAATATTTTTGGATTAGCAGACACAGAGAGGTGAGATCTTGAAGTGAACCTTGATGAGCAATCTGTTAGTATTGAAAATAACTATACTATTCTTTTCACATTCTTATCTTGCAGTAGAAAACATTTTGTGGAACAAGTTGGTAAGTTATTTTTGCTTATTCTTAGTATTACTTCTCAGTATTACTTAACACAGAGATAGTAAAGTGCATTCAGTCCTGGTATTATTTTACACAGATCCAGGAAATTAAGTTGCTTTCGAGTTTCACACTCCAAAAGAGAGAGTTTTTTTGAAGTTGACAGGTAGAAAAAAAAAGGAGCAGAAGAGGTAGCAGCAGCTGGAAAAACAGAATGCATCATGTTGATCATACAACTTCAGATGGGATCCAGGAGAACAAACTCTGAAGAACCCACAATTTATATTATATATAATAATTTGTTATATTAACATATATGTTGTATTATACATATAAATGTATTTTCCACATATATACCACATATATATACATATATACCACATATATATATATATATATATATATGGTTATATCACAAGATATATGTGACTATGTCTGTAAGATATAAGTGAGGTGTAAACCACTATCAGGTCTAGGGAGAGTAAATCATCTCCTACAGTACAAGCCAAGTAGAACTTCCCTATGCCCTTCTCTCTTCTCTCTAAACTCCATTAGACACTGGCAAGTTCAGAAACAGCACTCATAAGTAAAGGTAAATAGGACCTAGAAAAAAAGAAGAAACTGACCAAACACCTCCCCTGCTTCAAAGGCAGATGGATTGTTCCATGATGGTTGGAATAAAGTTCAAATTGAGTCATAAATTGGACTGAAGCTTTTCTAAATACTAAGTCCAGATTGAATATTGGCAACTAAAAGTGGTCATAGAACTTCTGTGACATAAGCGTAATTAGAGAACGTATGCTGCCTCTCTACCAGAATTTTTACCTAGTGGCAGAAGAGATTTTCTCCACAGAATTATTTCAAAAGGATAGTAGGAGATAAAAATAAGGGTGTGTTTTGATTATTTCCTATGAATCGGTCTCCTTCATGGGGATATTTTATTTATATATCTAAAATTACATATATATTTATATAAGTTATATAAATATACTTACATAAACATTTTATAAATTATATATTTATATATACAAAGTATATGTATGAAATTATACACATATGCTGATAAAATACATATACAAAATATGTAAATACAAATAGGCTAAAGATGAAATAAACAATACCTTGAAATATTTTTATTTTCTGTATTAATAGGGCAAAGTCTTTTTGCTGGCGATGTTACTGCATGTGCTTTATTTTTTAACCTTTTGGCATTCCATTAATGATACAATATCCAAATGGAACAACATCATTCTACGTTAATTTCATTGTGATTCTTGGTTTTTGTAGCTGTTGTGGCTGGAAAGGTGAGTTGATCTTTATGGAAGAAGAGTATCACTGGTTGCACTTACTTAATGAGGACACTGAGTTTGAAATCCCAACTACTAAATGTTGAAAGGACTTCATTGAAATTTGTCAAGTAAATGTCCTTGTTCTCTAATGGGAGATTTTTAAGTAGGTTAGAAAACTGAAGACTGATTTTTAAAGTGACCAGATATCACAGCTTTTATAGGGAACATGTATCACTTTCAGCTAAAAAGCAACTCACAAATAAAAGAACAAAAAGAGAAAAACTCTCTTTATAATACTCCATAGATAGGATGAGTTATTTTCAACACCAACTACTTTCTTCTTCTTTGCAAAAACCCACTTAATATTAAAGCAACAGATTACATGTGAATGTGTGTGTGTGCACGCACATGTGTGCATGCATGTGTGTGTGTTTCTTTAAATGCCTTTGAGGCAGCAACTACTCACAATCACTGGTCATCATTGAAAATGTCAGCAAGTTAACTCCAAAAATCATTTTATACAAGAAAACATTTGTATGTCTAATTTTTTTTCAATTAACTTTTTTGGTGATTTGTTAGGAGTTGACCAATGAACCTCAGCGGGGAACAAAAGGTGTCATGCTCACACCCCATCCCAGTATACAATATTGTGAAGATTCTACCATTTTAGATGATAAAATCACATACTTGAGTACATACAAATTGAAATCTATTGCTGCTGAAAGCAAATAAACTAAAAAGTCATTGCTGTGTCCAGACTCCAGGGTTTCCTCAGAAGATGATATGACACTTGAACATCTGCCAGAAAAAACAAGTATGAATGCTATATATCAATCACTGGCAAACCTCATTGCTTTCAATTTTTAGATAGGCTATTGTTACTGAGAGGTTAAACACCATCTTCAAGCACCCTGTACCACCATTAAAATTTATGGTTTGAACCTCAGAACAAGGGAACTGGAGCAGGCCTGAAGAGGAGGCAGGGAACTTAAGAATGCCAGTACCATCAGCCTTCCAGATCCCTCCCTGGTGCCACGCCTCTACCTTTTTCCAGCTTTCATATTTCCAAGAACTGCCTCCATTATTGATTTTGCACCTGACCATTGAGCCCTAGCTGTGAGAGTTAACAGACCTCTTTCCTACACAAGGATCCCATCAATGACCAAGGCTGGCCAATGGTTTCCTGTGTCCATACTGTAACATTGGTTTTCCTTAGCTGAGACTCAACAGCTCCAACAGACTAAACCTGATCACATGAAACGATAATCAAGAATACAACCAGGAGAACTTCTCTGAAGTTTTTACAATTGTGCATTTTGAAAATTGCAAATTACACTCAAAAGTTGTTAAAGGCAGAGGTTAACTTCTGTGGAGTGCCTAATATAATGCCATCATCTTGAGGGGCTTACTTAGTGGTTCTTGCACATTGACACTTTTAGCACTAATGAAAACCAAAAAGTAGACACTGAGCTGTTACTGGACTATTTTTACAGTATTATCAGCAGTTTTTAGTGAATGTACTAGAAAATGAACTTTATATTCCAGGTCTGTATCCACATACTTAGCAAATTGCACATCTTGAGACCACTCTGCTATTCTAATATCCTGATCATTCAGCGTCTCATACTGAAGTTATTTTCCAGATGAAATCTTTATTTCCTTGCTTCGCTTTTATAAATGAGATTTTGCCTTTTTAAGAAATTGTATCTATATAGGCCTCTAAATTGATATTAATTGGCAGATTTGAAACTTATCTTGTATTGTAGGTATATTTTGGAACTTCCTTGAAAACCTCTATTAACATTTCTCATTCACCTTTGATTGCATCCTGTTCTTTTTACCCTTTTTACTTTTGAGACTTTATAAGGGAGCTGCTTGGTTAGCCTGTATATCTGTAGTGAGTGTTGGACCTTAATTTGTCCCATTACTACCTGAAAAATCTTATTAAATGGCATATGTGAAGCCTGATATTCTGCATTTCTACTCCCAAATGAATGGTTTTGGGACAATACTGACAGTAGAAGGATCCTAGCATGCTAGCAGTAAAACTAGGCATGCCTAGAATCAGATGTTCCTCCTGCCTTATTTCAATTGTCATTATGCTCAATCAAAAGCAGTTTTCTCTGTTGCTTTTGAGATAGTAATTCCTAACTTCCTTCCATTCTATCATCAAAAAAAATATATCCTGGTTCAGAGATCAGTGAAACAGACTGTGATTTGCACTCTTGGCTTCACATTACAATCAGTTGTGATCTTTCTAAAATTTCTGATGCCCATTCCACACTCCAGACCAATTAAATCAGAACCTCTGGGAGTAGGATGCAGATATCTGTTTATTTTTAAGCTCTCCAGGTTAATTCTTTTGAGCAGTAAGGTTTTAGAATCACTGCTAAGTTCTCTGCTAAACAATTTATTGTCAATAGACCAGCTGCAGAGGCATCACCTGTTTTTTTTTTTTTTTTTTTTTTGAGAGAGTTTTGCTCTTGTTACCCAGACTGGAGTGCAATGGCACGATCTCGGCTCACCGCAACCTCTGCCTCCTGGGTTCAGGCAATTCTCCTGCCTCAGCCTCCTGAGTAGCTGGGATTACAGGCACATGCCACCATGCCCAGCTAATTTTTTTTGTGTTTTTAGTAAAGACGGGGTTTCACCATGTTGACCAGGATGGTCTCAATCTCTTGACCTTGTGATCCACCCGCCTCGGTCTCCCAAAGTGCTGGGATTACAGGCGTGAGCCAGCATCACCTGTTTTTAAGAAGCAAAACATATCAAGCCCCAGTTCTGACTCACTAACACCAAATTCTCCATTTTATTAAGATCCCAGGTGATTCCTATCTACAGTGAAGTATAGAAAAGCAGTGCATTAGACTTAAAATGAATTAAAATTAGTTTTAAAAGTCTTTATTTCACTAGGATAGGAACACTTAACATGAGATTTATCCTTCTAAGAAATTTTAAGTGTACAATGCATTATCACTGACTACAGATGTAATGCTGCAGAGCATATTTTTATAGCTTATTTTTCTTACTTAACCAAAACTTTATGCCTGTTGATAACTACTTGCCATTTTCCCTCCCTCCAGGGCCCGGTAACTACTATTCCAGTCTTCGATTTTATAAATAGGACTTTTTTAGATACCTCATTTCAGTGTAATCATACAGTACTTGTATTTCTGGACTGTCTTATGTCACTTAGCATAAAATTACCAAGGTCCGTCCACGTTGTCATATTGCAGAATTTCCTCTTTTAAAGTCTGAACAGTATTCTATTGTATGCGTATACCACATTTTCTACATTCATTCATCTGTCCATGAGCATTTAGGTTGTTTCCACATCTTAGATATTGTGAATATTGCTGCAATGAACATGGGAGTGATAATATTTCTTTGAGATCCTGATTTCAATTCTTTTCAATATATACCTAGCAGTGGGATTGCTGCATTATATGGCAGTTCTACTTTTATTTTTTTAACGTGCTCCACTCAGATGCTGTAATGTCTCACCTGGATTCCTTAGTTTATATGAAGGCCTTTTGTGTCTGAATGGTGGTTCAATTTGGTTTCTGTATGGAGACAAACACTGGAAACTCTTATTCCTTCATCTTGCTGACATCACTCTTAAAGCTAGTCTTTTTTTAAAAAAAATGCTGCTGAAATGATACATCGACAAAGCAAAAAATAATAATAATAATCATCATCATCATCATCATCATCATCTACAGATAGACCTGGCACCTTTAGCAAAAATTAACTCAAAATTGATCACACACCTAAATGTATAATACAAAACTGTAAAAACTCCTATAGGATAATATGTAAGAATATCTAGGTAACCTTGAGTACAGCGATGATTTTTAGGTAGAAAAACAAAGGTATGATGGATGAAAGAAATATTTGATAACCTGGACTTTATTAAAATTAAACACTTCTTATTTGAAAAAGACAATGTCAAGAGAATGAGAAGAAAAGCCACAAACTGCAGGAAAATATTTGCAAAAGACTCGTGATAAAGAACTCATCCAAAACATATAAGAAACTCTTAAATCTCAATAATAAAAAAAACTGCCTTATTAAAAATGGACAAAAGACCACTGAACAGATACCTCACCAAAGAGTATACACTGGTGGCAAATACACATATTAAAAGTTGTTCATTATCAAATGCCATTAGAGAATCTGCAAATTAAAACAATGTGATACTACTACAAATCTATCAGAATGGCCAAAATTCAAAACTGTGACTATACCACATGCTGGTGAGTTTGTGGGTAAACAAAAATTCTCATTCACTGCTGGTGAGAATGCAAAGTGGTACAACCTCATTGGAGGACAGTTTGGCAGTTTTTTATAAAACTAAATATACTCCTAAAATACAATCCAGATTGTTCTCCTTGGTATCTGCCCAAGTGAGCTGAAAACATATCTTGACAAAAAGCTTCATATAGATAGATGCTTTTAACAGCTTTATTCATAATTTCTGAAACATGAGCGCAACCAAGATGTCTTTCAGTAGCTGAATGAATAAACTGAGGTATATCCAGACAATGGGATATTGTTCAATATTAAAAACATGAGGTTTAAAGCCATGCAAAGACATAGAGAAACCTTAGTGCCTAAGTAAAAACAGACAATTTGAAAAGGCTGCATTCTATGATATTACAAGTACATGATATTCTGTAAAAGAGAAAATTTGAGACAATAAAGAGATCAGAAATTACCAGGAGTTACAGCATAGAAGGGATAAATAGGGGGGAGGCACAGGATTTTTAGGGCAGTGAAGCTATTCTGTATGATACTATAATTGTAGACACAACTCAATACACATTTTTCAAAAGCCATAGAATGTGCAGCACCAAGAGTGAACCCTGATGTAAACTATGGACTTTGGGTGTTAATAATGTGTCATTGTAAGTTAATGGAATGTAGCAAATATGCCACTCTAGGTTTGTGATGTTGAACTGGGAAAGTTGTGCATGCGTATGAGCGGGGGTTTACGGGAACTCTGTGTAACTTCCACCAATTTTGCTGTGAAACTGAAAATGCCCCCAAAATAAAAGTTTGTTAATAAAATGAACCCCTTCCTGACACCTTACACTAAAATTAACTCCAGATGGATTAAAGACTTAAACATAAGACCTGGCACCATAAAAACCCTAGAAGGAAATCTAGGCAAAACTATCCAGGACATAGGAGTAGGCAAGGACTTCATGAACAAAACACCAAGAGCATTGGCAACAAAAGCCAAAATAGACAAATGGGACCTAATGAAACTCCACAGCTTCTGCACGGCAAAAGAAACAGTCACTAGAGTGGATAGGCAACCAACAGAATGGGAAAAAATTTTCGCAGTTTACCCATCTGACAAAGGGCTGATATCCAGAATTTACAAACAACTCAAGCAGATTTACAGGAAAAAAACAAACAAGCCCATTCAAAAATGGGCAAAGGATATGAACAGATACTTTATGAAAGAAGACATATATGAGGCCAACAATCATATGAAAAAATGCTCATTATCACTGGTCATCAGAGAGATGCAAATCAAAACCACATTGAGATACCATCTCACGCCAGTTAGAATGGCGATCATTAAAAAATCTGGAGACAACAGATGCTGGAGAGGATGTGGAGAAAAAGGAACACTTTTACACTGTTGGTGGGAGTGTAAATTAGTTCAACCATTGTGGAAGACAGTGTGGCGATTCCTCAAGGCCTTAGAAATAGAAATTCCATTTGACCCAGCAATCCCATTACTGGGTATATATCCAAAAGACTATAAATCGTTCTACTATAAGGACACATGTACACGAATGTTCATTGCAGCACTGTTTACAATAGCAAAGACCTGGAATCAACCCAAATGCCCATTGATAATAGACTGGATTGGAAAAATGTGGCACATATACACCATGGAATATTATGCAGCAATCAGAAATGATGAGTTCGTGTCGTTCGTAGGGACATGGATGAATCTGGAAAACATCATCCTCAGCAAACTGACACAAGAACAGAAAATGAAACACCGCATATTCTCACTCATAGGTGGGTGATAAAAAATGAGAACACATGGACACAGAAAGGGGAGTACTAAACACTGGGGTCTATTGGGGGGAAAAGGGGAGGGCCAGTGGGAGGGGGAGGTGGGGAGGGATAGCCTGGGGAGAAATGCCAAATGTGGGTAAAGGGGAGAAGAAAAGCAAAGCACACTGCCATGTGTGTACCTACGCAACTGTTTTGCATGCTCTGCTCATGTACCCCAAAACCTATAATCCAATAAAAAATTAAAAAAAAAAATAAAATAAAATAAAAATAAAATGATCTTTCCGGCTTAGTGAATAAAGCGTAAGACGTAAAGTATGAAAAAGGGGAAATGATATAGTTTGGGCATTTGTGTCTGCCCAAATCTCATGTTGATTTATAATCCCCAATAGTGAAGGTGGGACCTGGTAGGAGGTGTTTGGATCATGGGAACAGGATTCTTTGTGATGGTAAGTTCTTGTTAGATCTGGTTCTTTAAAAGTATGTGGCACATCTCCCACCCATTCTCCACTCTGTCTCTCTCTTGCTTGCTCCTGCTTTCTCCATGTGATGTCCCTGCTACCCCTCTTTGCCTTTCACCATTATTGTAAGCTTCCTGAGGCCTTCCCAGAAGCAGCTACTGATGTCATCCTTCTTGCATAGCCTGCAGGACCATGAGCCAATTGGGCCAAACAAGTCTCCTTTTTACAACATTATCCAATCTTTATACCAATGTGAAAATGACCTAATACAGGAAATCATTTGGGAAGTTACTGCTGTAATGCAGGAGATAAATGATGGTGCTTTGGATGGAGATTATAGTAGTAGGGATGATGAGATGAGGTTATATTTTAAATATATTTTAGCAAGAGTTGATGTTGGACTGGATATGGAATGTAAGAAGAGTAGAGAATCTGTGTTTTTTAATTTAGAAACTGAAGGAAAGAAGCAGATATATACTGAGATGCAGAACATTAAAGGAATAATTAATATGTTTCAAAAACAAAAATCATGAATGCAGCAATTCATTAGTCTCCTAAATCATTTGGAAAACAATTTACTTTTGTTAATGACAGCAAGGAAAGGTGGCCAAGTACGGAGTGCACAATCTTCATCTACTTCTCATTTTCTTCTAGGCCAATCCTGTTTACACACAACAAATGTTAAAATTTCTATGCTTAGTTTCAGTCTGGATTTACATTCAATCCCTACTTGATACTAATGCTACTATGAACACCTGCTTCATTCCTACCAATTTCTAATCCCTAGAAATCTTCAAGTGGTCCTATAAGTCTTAACTCTTCTACACAACTTAAAATCTCAAAAACTAAAAGCAGAGAGATAGGGATAGAGAAGGAGGAAGAGGACAAAGTGAAATTAGTAGGTACATGGGTAGATAATCCTCATTCTGTTCCCCTCTCGATTTTATTGCATGTTCCATTGTATGTCTCCTTCCAAGCTTTATGTCAATGTTCAGTACATCCTAAGTACATTGTGGCCATATGTAGATGTAGGATTTTGGACAAGAGAGAGGGTAAGGATAAGGGAAAACTTATTTGTGAAGAGACATGGTGAACATAAATGTGGGTAAAAAACAAAATATATTCATTTCTTTAATAAAAACAAAACACTGTATGACACCACTTATATAAGAAACCTAGAGTTGTCAAACTCATAGATACAGAAAGTAGAATGGTAGGTGCCAGAGGCTGAGGGGAAAGTAAATTGTAGAGTTGTTTAAAAGAGACAGAGAGTCAGTTTTGCAAGATAAAAGAGTTTTGGAAGTTGGTTGCACAACGATGTGAATGATCTAACATGACTTAACTATATAAAGAAGGTTAAGATGGTAAATTTTGTGTTGTCTGTCATTTACTACAATAAAAATTTATCTGAAATATTAAAAAAGCTACAAATGATTGAAATTAACTATGGGTCAGAAATATGCTAAATCACAGGGCTTAGCAAAATCCTATGTCGATACTCAATGAAGAGCAGAAAAAAGCTTTTATCATTTCTGTTGCTTTTGTGAGTTCACTGATGTGCAACACGAGGTTGGAAATGGGAAAGTGATGTATGCAAGGCATTCTAGTCAGCTGCAATGATTCCTGAACTAAAAGTCAATAGCCTTTGGTCCTTACTGGCTGTTTGACTTTGGGAAGTCATTTCTCTTCTTCGAGCCTTTACTTTTTCATTCATGAAGAAGTTGGAATAAATAATGTTTGAGGTCTCTTTTAGCTTCAAAATAGTAAAATTGCCAGATAAATAAATGTATTTTATTTCATGTCTTACATTCAGATTTTATACATTTATTATGAAGTATAAATTTCTCTACTGAAGTTTGGTCCACCCCAACATGAGGAAAATCTCACTAGTAAATGGAATGGATAGACTTGCTTTTCATGCATTCTTGTAATTGGCAACAATATGTACTCCTGAAACAGATGGGAACACACACACACATGTACACACGTGTGTGCACATGCACACACACACACTCTTACACACATAGGCATACATGTACATCTCTACCTTTGTTATCCATATTATTTCTGATTATTACCATTAACCACAAGCCAGTCTCAGCATATATAACTGTAACAAACTCAGATACCTTCTAATTGTGTATAATTATGCTGCCTAGAAATCAAGACAGTGAATATAAGTAAACAAAAAGGTATTAAGTGCCTGCATGAGCCCAACCTGTGCCAGAAGATATGAAAGACAAATATGTCAACAGTACTTCCTCTTCAGGAGCTTACATAGAAACTAAGAGTTGTATAAACCTGAGCCAAAGTCTGTGTTTTTTTTTTAATCCCACTACAACTCTCTTTAAGCATCTGATGAACACTCCGCATACTGTGGTAACTAACCCTTGTGCACAGGGAGAAACAAAGTATTTTGCTGTATGATCCTTGTGCAGAGACATTCAATCATAAGCACCTTGCTGCCACACTGTGTCCGATTATTGGCCTGAGGTATGGTAAGATCAATTTTTTATTATCTGAAGCTCAAAACTGAGAAGCCATGCTTTCACTAGAAGAAGCAGTGACCTGCAACTCAGAGTTCTAAATCAAAGCTTTGTCACTCTTGGAGCGTATTTATACATAATAAAGTCAGTATTTAATACTAAGTGTCTTCATTGATTCACCATGCAGTAATGCTGCTTCTTGACCTGGCAGGGATGTGGGTAGAAATGGTTGTTAAAATTTATTGATTAACTTATTGGAGATGGAGAGATGAACACCTTGATATTGAGAATCAACTGAAAAGTATGACATTTCCAAATTCCTAGTGAATGATTTTGAAAACAACCAGTTGAGCAAATTAGTGGGCCATTTCTATGGCATCTAATATCGATCTAATTTTAAATAAACTAAATTTCTTCTATCAGTATAGTAGTAAATGGCAATTGTGTTTAGAAAATTGTGAGCCTGTCAATTTCATTCACCTTTCCAAACACTAATTTTAGCGTTTATCAAGTAGTTATTATTTGCCTTAAAGTTCAGTCAGTGAGATTTGCTCTACTTTTTTAAAATTCAAAAGAATTAATAAAAACTTACTTGAGAATTTTTTTTTTAGATGGATTCTCACTCTTGTTGCCCAGGCTGGAGTGCAATGGAGCAATCTCACTTCACCACAACCTCCACCTCCTGGGTTCAAGCGATACCTCTGCCTCAGCCTCCTGAGTAACTAAAATTACAGGCATGCCTGGCCAATTTTTATGTTTTTAGTAGAGATGGGGTTTCTCCACATTGGTCAGGTTGGTCTTGAACTTTCGACCTCAAGTGATCCTCCTGCCTTGGCTTCCCAAAGTGCTGGGATTACAGGCATGAGCCACCGCACCCACCTTATTTGAGAATTTTTTATGCAATAGAGGACTTTATTGGATCACCTATTTTTTATTTTATTTTGAGAGTCTAAAAAATAAAATAAAATAGAGTCTCACTCTATTTCCCAGGCTGGAGTGCAGTGGCGCAATCTCAACTCACTACAACCTCCGTCTTCCTGGTTCAAGCGATTCTTGTGCCTCGGACTCCCAAGTAGCTGTGATTACAGGTGTGGACCACCACACGCAGCTAATTTTTGTATTTTTAGTAGATACAGGGTTTCACCACGTTGGCCAGGCTGGTGTCGAACTCTTGACCTCAGGTAATCCACCTGCCTCAGCCTCCCAAAGTACTGGGATTATAAACGTGAGCCACTGTGCTTGGCCAAGAATTATTTTAATAACATTTTAGCAAAAGTAATGGTTATTTCAGACATGTTATACAGCTGGTAATTTTGGTTTTTTGGTCATAATTGCATCTGGATAGGCACATAAAATGCCTGATTGTAAAAATTAAGCTTGTAAATAAAATTTTGTGAGAAAAATATTAGATAGCAACTAAACTAAAGACAAGTGCTTTGTATTGGTACTTAACCCAGATAGCCAAGTACATTTGGTATCCATGACTTTCAGGAAAACTAAAACTAACATGTGTCCAATGATTCCTTTACTGCAGCCCATTAAAGTTGTTTTGGGCCAAAATGTACAACAATCGACTGTGAGAGAAATTTTTGTCATATTTTCAGGATTTTATTATGCTTACTGTATTCAAATGTTCATGCATCATTAGTCACATCTGCATGCTTGCACTGAATATTATTTTCTATAATATACTCATTCTCTAAAGGCCCAACTCAATCCCAAATATTTTAACAACATGATTAGCTTTTGATTTTTTAAATATGAAGTTTTTTTTCAAGATAAATTTTTTAAATGTCTCTTAAATTATAAGCCAGACTGCTAGTAAACAATCCAAACCTCATGAAATGATGGTATGGAAAAATGAATTTACAGCAAGTCATTCAAAGGCTGGAGCACTGAACCAATGTACATGGAAATGATAGCACTTGACTTCTTCCCAATTTCCTTTCATCATGTGCAGTGCTTGCTGATTCTGTGCTAAAGTGTGCTGAGCCGTGTTGGCAAATGCTATCATGGGATGCTTCCATTTTCTCTTGTGTGGCATGGTTTCTTTCCAAATAAAAACAAGTTCCTCTCTGCTTCAATTCTGGAAAGTTTATCATCAGTGTAAGTGTAGGGTCTGCCTTACTCTTCATATGTTTACCTAATCTCTGCTACTTTCTTGACTGGTACTGGGCAAAGCTCAGGATTTGGTTTGTAGAATCTAAAAGTTGTTAAGACAAAGATATATTTGGTTCAATAATTCATATTCAGCATAAATATGTTGTACAATAGGAGAAGAGGAAAGAAATACAAGGAAGGGGACCCTTTATTGTTGCTGCTGCTGCATGAGTTGGGACCTATGAGAGGTGTTGTGTTGGGTGCTATGTGCATGAGACAGATTCAGTTTCAAATCCCAGCTCTACAACTGACGATCTCTATGATTGTTGTCAGTTTTGTTGCCTCCTTAGATTTCAGTTTACTCACAGACTAAATGTCCTAATTCCTGCCTCTCAGGATTGTGAATGATTACCTGAGATCATGAGTGTGCAGTACTTAGCACTGTACACAGCACATAGTTACAGGCCATGGTTTTTGGTCAGTAAATATTATTTGTGACGATGGTCGTGATGAAGACTGGTGATGAGTGTGTATTTGAGGAAATTTTCTTAATTCCTGATACACTATGGCATGTTGCTATTAGTAAATTAAAAAATGGATGATACTAAGTAAAAAGACAGAAAGTACATTATGTGGTAAGCTTCCCTTCAGTACGTATTGTTGGGGTTCAGATTGTTTTTGCTGTGGTTACTAGAGAAGTTTCTGTGGAAAAGACACCGTATTCCTGTTCAAATTGAGACCCAGTGTGTCTGCACCTTGAGAAATTTGTTCTGATGACTCATGGGGCATGCATGAGTCATATTTGTTCTCATGACTAGGCTGGCCAAAAGTGATGTGTAGAATTATGTCTGGAGGAGAAGGTAAAAGCATGCAAGGTGTTCTCTGCATTTAGATTACTGAGGACAGTGAGAGTTCTTTGCTCAGCAGTATAATGAAGAAGATAGGAAACTAGATGATTCTTTAAAAGACTCAGCTGAGTTCACACTTCCCAATAAACCAGCTGTGACAGCTTTCTCAGCACTCCTAACATCCTGAGCCTTAGGGTTGTCATCTTCCTGGAATATTCCCAAACTCCCTGTCTATTTAAATAAAATAATGGGTGAATATGTGCTTATTATCCATAAAACCCTTAACAAATATGGTGGGGCTAATAGTTGTGCTAGTGTTACTGTATAATGAAAGAGGTAAACCAGGATAACATTTTTTTTAAAAAGAGGCCAAGAATATTAGGGGAATCAAAGCAAATGAGTGATACAGGAAATGTTATGCTGCATAGAAGAAAAAATAATATTTCACGGACATTGCATGGTATTTAACATAAAGCAATTCCCTACTCTGATTCTCCTAAGTGCACTTGTTTGGCTTATATACACAGATTTGGGGCATAATCCTGGGTCCTGGCAACAGACTTGTTTTAATTGTTGGCAATTTAAGATGCATCAGGAAGTGGCTTAATAGCCCCATACCAAGTTATATAATCACAGCTCTGTTAAATAATTAATGTTTAATGTAAATGTAACAAATGAATGAGAGGGTACCTGGGCAAGATGGCTGAATAGGAACAGTCCTGGTCTGTAACTCCCAGCAAGACGAAAGCAGAAGGTGGGCGATTTCTGCTTTTCCAAATGAGGTACCTGGCTCATTTCACTGGGACTTGTTAGATAGTTGGTGCAGCCCACAGAGGATGAGCAGAAGCAGAGTGGGGCATTACCTCACCCAGGAATCACAGGAGGTCGAGTAACTCACTCTGCTAGTCAAGAAAAGACATGAGGGACTGTGCCATGATGAACAGAGGTATCTGGCCCAGATACTACACTGTCTTTGCAACCCACAGACTAGCAGATTCCCTTCGGTGCCTACACCACCAGGGCTTGGGGTTTCAAGCAAAAAGGTAAGTAGCCATTTGGGCAGACACTGAGCTAGCTGTAGTTTTTTTTTCATACCCCAGTGGCACCTGGAATGCCAGTGAGACAGAACTGTTCACTCCCCTGTAAGGGGGCTGATGCCAGGGTGCCGAGTGGTCTTGCTCAGCAGATCCCACCCCCACAGAGCCCAACAAGCTAAGATCCACTGGCTTTAAAGTCTCACTGCCGGCACAGCAGTCTGAAGTTGACCTGGGACACTCAAGCTTGGTGGGAAGAGGGGTGTCTGCCATTACTGAGGCTTGAGTGTGGGTTTTCCCCTAACATTGTAAACAAAGCTGCTGGGAAGTTTGGACTGAGCAGAGTCCACCACAGTGCTTCAAAGCCACTGCAGGCAGACTGCCTCTCTAGATTCTTCCTCTCTTGGCAGGGCATCTCTGAAAGAAAGGCAGCAGCCTCAGGGGCTTATAGATAAAACTCCCATCTCCATGGGACAGAGCACCTGGGGGAAGGGGTGGCTGTGGGCGCAGCTTCAGCTCACTTAAATGTATTTGCCTTCTGGCTCTGAAGAGAACAGTGGATCGCCAGCACAGAACTCAAGCTCTGCTAAGGGACAGACTGCCTCCTCAAGCGGCTCCCTGACCCCTGGGCCTCCTGATAGGAAGACACCTCCCAGCAAGGGTCAACAGACACCTCATACAGGAGAAATCTGTCTGGCATCTGGCAGGTACTCCCCTGGGATGAAGATTCCAGAGGAAGGAGTAGGCAGCAATCTTTGCTGTCCTGCAGCTTCTAATCATGATACCCAGGAAAACTGGTTCTGGAGTGAACCTCCAGCAAACTCCAGCAGACCTGCAGAGGGGTCTAAGTATTAGAAGGAAAGCTAACAAACAGAAGACAATAGCATCAACATCAACAAAAAGGTCAACAATTCAAAAACCCCATCTGAAGGTCATGAACATCAAAGACCAAAGATAGACAAATCCATGAAGATGAGTAAAAACCAGTGCAAAAAGGCTAAAAATTCCAAAAACCAGAATGCCTGTTCTCCTCCAGAAGACTACAACTCCTCACCAGCAAGGGAACAGAACTGGATAGAGAATCAGTTTGATGAATTGACCTCAGAATATGGGCAATAACAAACTCTTCCTAGCTAGAGAAGCATGTTCTAACCCAATGCAAGGAAGGTAAGAATCTTGATAAAAGGTTACAGAAACTGCTAACTAGAATAACTGCTTTAGAGAACATAAATGACCTGATAGAGTTGAAAAGCACAGCATGAGAACTTTGTGAAGCATACACAAGTATCAATAGCTGAATCAATTAAGCAGAAGAAAGGGTATCAGAGATTGAAGATCCACTTAATGAAATAAAGCACGAAGATAAGATTAAAGAAAAAGGAACAAAAGGGAATGAACAAAGCCTCCAAGAAATATGCCACTATGTGGAGAGATCAAACCTAAGTTTGATTGGTATACCTGAAAGTTACGGGGAGAATGAAACCAAGTTGGAAAACACACTTCAGGATATTATCCAGGAGAACTTCCCCAACCTAGAAAGACAGGCCAATATTCAAATTCAGGAAATACAGAGACCACCACAAAGATACTCCTTGAGAAGAGCAACCCCAAGAAATTTAATCATCAGATTCACCAAGGTTGAAATGAAGGAAAAAATGTTAAGGGCAGCCAGAGAGAAAGGTTGGGTTACCCACAAAAGAAAGCCCGTAAGACTAACAGCAGAAGCCCTACAAGCCAGAAGAGAGTGGGGGCCAACACTCAACATTCTTAAAGAAAAGAATGTTCAACCCAGAATTTCATATCCAGTGAAACTAAGATTCATAAATGAAGGAGAAATAAAATCCTTTATAGACAAGCAAATGCTGAGGGATTTTCTCACCACCAGGCCTGCCTTACAAGTGCCCCTGAAGAAAGAACAAAATATGGAAAGGAAAAACCAGTACCAGCCACTGCAAAGTATACCAAAACATAAAGACCATCAATGCTATGAAGAAACTGCATCAACTAATGAGCAAAATAACCAGCCAGCATCATAATGACAGGATAAAATTCACACATAACAATACTAACCTTAAATGTAAATGGGCTAAATGCCCCAATTAAAAGAAATTGACTGGCAAATTGGATAAAGAGTCAAGACCCATTGGTGTAGTGTATTTAGGAGACCCATCTCATATGAAAAGACACACATAGGCTCAAAATAAAGGGATGGATGAAGATTTATCAAGCAAATGGAAAGAAAAAAAAAACAAACCAGGGGTTGTAATCCTAGTCTCTGATAAAACAGACAAAAAGATCAAAAAGACAAAGAAGGGCATTATTACATAATGGTAAAGGGATCAATGCATCAAGAAGACCTAACTATCCTAAATATATATGCATCCAATACAGGAGCACCCAGATCCATAAAGCAAGTTCTTAGAGACCTACAAAGAGACTTAGACTCCCACACAATAATAGTGGGAGACTTTATCACCCCACTGTCAATATTAGACCAATCAACAAGACAGAATATTAACAAGGAAATTTAGGGCTTGCACTAAGCTCTGGACCAAGTGGACCTAATAGACATCCCAAATCAACAGAATATACATTCTTCTCACCATATCACACTTATTCTAAAATTAACCACATAACTTGAAGTAAAACACTCCTCAGCAAATGCAAAAGAATGGAAATCCTAACAGTCTCTCAGATCATAATGCAATCAAATGAGAACTCAGGATAAAGAAACTCACTCAAAACTGCACAACTACATGGAAACTGAACAATCTGCTCCTGAATGACTACTAGGTAAATAATGAAATTAAGGCAGAAATAAATATTATGTGAAACCAAAGAGAATAAAGATACAACATACCAGAATCTCTGGGACACACCTAAAGCAGTGTTTAGAGGAAAATCTATACCACTAAATGTCCACAGAAGAAGGCAGGAAAGATCTAAAATCAGCCTCCTAACATCACAATTAAAACAACAAGAGAAGTAAGAGCAAACAAATTCAAAAGCTAGCAGAAGAAAAGAAAATAACTAAGATCAGAGCAGGACTAAAGGAGATACAGACAGAAAAATCCTTCAAAAAAATTAATCTAGTAGCTGTTTTTTTGAAAAGATTAACAAAATGGATAGACTGTTAGCCAGAGTAATAAAGAAGAAAAGAGAGAAGAATCAAATAGACACAATAAAAAGTGATAAAGGTGATATCACCACTGACCCCAAAGAAATACAAACTATCATCAGAGAATACTTTAAACATCTCTATGCAAATAAACCAGAAAATCTAGAAGAAACTGATAAATTCCTGGACACTTATACCCTCCCAAGACTAAACCAGGAAGAAGTCAAATCCCTGAATAGACCAATAGCAAGTTCTGAATTGAGACACTAATTAATAGCTTACCAACCAAAAAAAGCCCAGGACCAGATAGATGCACGGATGTACAAAGAAAAGCTGGTGCCATTCCATCCAAAACTATTCTAAGCAATAGGAAAAAGAGGGACTCCTTCCTATCTCTTTTTATGAGGCTATCATCCTCCTGACTCCAAAACCTAGCAGAGACACAACAACAAAAAAGAACAGAAAATTTCAGGCCAATATCCCTGATGAACATCAATGCAAAAATCCTCAATAAAATACTGGAAACTGAATCTAGCAGCACATCAAAAACCTTATTCATCACAATTAAGTCAGCTTCATCCCTAAGATGCAGGGTGGGTTCAACATATGCAAATCAATAAACATAATCCCCAACATAAACAGAACCAATGACAAAAACCACATGATTATCTCAATAGCTGCAGAAAAGGCCTTTGATAACATTCAACACCCTTTCATGCTAAAAACACTCAGTAAAGTAGGTATTGATGGAATATTTCTCAAAATATTCAGAGCTATTTAGGACAAACCCACAGTCAATATCATACTGAATGGGCAAAAGCTGGAAGCATTCCCATTGAAAACTGGCAGTAGATAAGGATGTCTCTCTCACGACTCCAATTCAACATAGTATTGGAGGTTCTTTCCAGGGCAAACAGGCAAGAGAAAGAAATAAAGCATATTTAAATAGGAAGAGAAGAAGTCAAATTATCTCTGTTTGCAGATGACATGATTGCATATTTAGAAAACCCCATCATTTCTGCCCAAAATATCCTTAGGCTGATAAGCAACTTCAGCAAAGTCTCAGGATACAAAATCGATGTGCAAAAATTACAAGCATTCCTATACACCAATAATAGAAAAGGAGAGAGCCAAATCATGAGTGAACTCCCATTCACAACTGCTACAAAGACAATAAATTACCCAGGAATACAACTTACAAGGGATGTGAAGGACCTCCATGAGGAGAACTACAAATCACTGCTCATAGATAGGGAGAATCAATAGCATGAAAATGCCCATACTGCCCTAAGTAATTTATAGATTCAATGCTATCCCCATCAAGCCACCATTGACTTTCTTCACAGAATTAGAAAAAAACTGCTTTAAATTTCATATGGAACAAAAAAGAGCCCATATAGCCAAGACTGTCCTAACCAAAAAGAACAAAGCTGGAGGCATCATGCTACCTGACTTCAAACTATACTACAAGGCTACATGTAATAAAAACAGCTTGGTACTAGTACCAAAAACAGATATATAGATCAATGGAATAGAACAGAAGCCTCAGAAATAACACCACACATCTACAGCCATCTGATCTTTGACAAACCTGACAAAAACAAGCAATGGGGAAAGGATTCCCTATTTAATAAATGGTGTTGGGAAAAAAGAACTGGATCCTTCTCTTAGACCTTACACAAAATTTAACTCAAGGTGGATTAAAGATTTAAACATAAGTCCTAAAAACATAACAACCCTAGAAGAAAACCTAGGCAATACCATTCAGGACATGGGCATGGGCAAAGACTTCATTACTAAAACATCAAAAGCAATGGCAACAAAAGCTAAAATTGACAAATGAGATCTAATTAAACTTCAGAGCTTCTGCAAAGCAAAAGAAACCATAATCAGAGTGAACAGACAACCTATAGAATGGGAGAAATTTTTTGCAATCTATCCATCTGACAAAGAGCTAATATCTATAATCTACAAGGAACTTAAACAAAATTACAAGAGATAATCAAACAACCCCATCAAAAAGTGGGCAAAGGATACGAACAGACACTTTTCGAATGAAGACATTTATGTGGCCAACAAACATATGAAAAAATGCTCATTATCACTGGTCATTTGAGAAATGCAAAACAAAACCACAATGAGATGCCATCTCATGCCATTTAGAGTGGTAATCATTAAAAGTCAGGACACAATAGATGCTGGAGAGGATGTAGAGAAATAGAAATGCTTTTACACTGTAAGTATTGTAAATTAGTTCAACCACTGTGAATGACAGTGTGGCAATTCCTCAAGGATCTAGAACTAGAAATACCACTTAACCCAGTAATCCCAGTACTGCGTATATACCCCCCAAATTATAAATCATTCTACTATAAAGACACATGCACACGTATGTTTATTGCAGCAGTGCTCACAATAGCAAAGACGTGGAACCAACCAAATCTCCATGAATGATAGACTGGATAAAGAAAATGTGGCACATATACACTAACAGAAAACCAAACACCAAATGTTCTCACTTATAAGTGGGAGTTGAACAGTGAGAACACATTAACACGGGGGGCGGGGAACATCACACACCAGGGACTGTCAGGGGTTGGGGGACTAGGGGAGGGATAGCATTAGGAGAAATACCTAATGTTGCTGACGGGTAGATGGGTGCAGCAAACCACCACTGCACATGTATACCTATGCAACAAACCTGCACATTCTGTACATGTACCCCAGAACTTAAAGTATAATAAAAAATTATTTAAATATATTTCTTTTGTTCTATTTTTTAAAAAAAATATTCATTCTATTAGAAATAATAATATCAACAATAAAAATATGGTGTTTGGGGTGGGAATTCCATTTTCAGTTTTGGTAGATAAACTTATATCACAACAACCCTCCCACTACAAACAGCTATAGAAGCTAGATAAAATCCAAAGAACATCAAAAGGCAGTAAAAGAAGTCAGGACTTTGGAAGCCAAGGTCCTAAGAGTAGTAATATGCATTGAGATGGGTGTGGCCTTTTCTGTTTTTCCCAGCTTAGAGTCAGATTTTATGTATAAACAAACAAACTTTGCTGGGATTTTGATTGGGATTAAAGAATACCATTAATGAACTTGACCTAACTGACATATATAGAACACTGTGCCATATTACAATATATAGTCTTCTCAAGTGTACTTGGAAAGTTATCAATGTTAACCATATTATGAATAATGAAACACATTTCAAAACATTTTAAAGGAGATTATGGTCTTTGCAGAGAGTAGAATTAAATTAACAATCAGTATCAAAAAGATAAAGGGAAAATCATTTAATATTTTGTATTAACTTTATAGTTATAAATAATCTATATGTCAAGAAATAATAATGATGACTATTAGAAAATTTTGAAGAGAGTTGGCATATAAAAATATATAGGATGCAACTAAAGTCAGGCATGGATAAAATTGTATAGATGTAGGTGTTTATATTAGAAAAGAAGGCTTAAAATCAATAATCTATGTATTTATGTTAATGAGCTAAAAAATCAAATTAAACTTTAAAAAGTAGAAGATAAAATGATACACACAGAAGTACAATAAATGTAAAACAATCATGTAATAAAATAAAACTGAAAGTTGTTTCTTTTGAAAAACAACAATGATAAACTCCTAAATCACAGGAAAAGGAGAGATGACACAAATGATCAGTATTAGAATCAAAATGGGTACATTTCTGTAGATTCTATTGATGTTAAAAGATTACAGAAAGATGTTATATAAATAATGTTATGACAACAATTTGACAACTCAAATCAAATCCTTGAAGAAACCATTTAATCAAACTGAGTAAGAATAAATACAAATCAAAATTGTTCTTTATGTTATAAAAAAAATTGAGGCTGTGATTCAAAACCTACTATCATAACAAACTTAAAATGCATTTGGCTTTACCTGCAAATTCGTTCAAATATTTAAGGAACACATGAAATCACACTAATATTATATATGCTCTTCCCTAAAATAAGTAAGTTTTGCTGCAGCTGGTCAGCATGTAAATTGGTGCCATAACTACTCTGTAACTATTTGGCATTCTATACTGAAGTTAAATCAATGTAATCTTATGATTTATTAGTTTTACCTGTATGTACTCATAAGAAATGTGCATATATGTTTACCAAAATGCATTTGCAAGAACATTCATAACAGTATTATTAATAAATGTCTGAACAGAAGAAACCCAAATGCCATTAACAGAAAAATAATTGCCTGTGTATATTCATGCAAAAGAAATACTATACTATTATGATGATAAATTAATCACTGCTTCTCACCACAACATAGATGGATGAATGAATCCAGCCACAAAGTAGCACATGAAGAATGGCTCAATTTAGATAAATTTTACTTTATATAAAAGCCATACAAAACTAATTTATGGTGAGAGAAGCCATAACAGTGTTCACAGAGGATAATAACTGTAGAGAGGCCCATATAAATCAGTTTCCTGGTAACACTTTTTTTCTTGTATTAACTCTGCAAGTTGAATGTTGTATCAACAGTTTCCATCAGTTAAAATAGTGAGGTTCTCACATTTCTATAAAATACTATTATAATGAAATTATTATTTCAAAAAGATTATACCACAATAACATAATTTTTAAATTTGTTTTGTGGACAAAATTATTTTACTTCTCTTTGTTAGAGGAAGGTGATGTCCAGGTACCCAAGATAATTACAACTGTTTTCTCAAGCCTTATTATGAAAGTCAATGAACTGTGCACCCTGAGAAAGACATGAGCCTAATTGTGCCATGGACACAATCTGATATAGGTTCTACCTAATGTACTGTCCAACTCCACCACTAGCATATTGTAAACTCGAATAGACATTAATTATAATGACATCTTTTTTCATCTTTTCTCCTAATCACAATATAAATTTACATAAAATTCAAATATTATTAAGATATATAACACAGACAGTGAAACTCCATGGAGAACTCATCTCCCAGGTAATCATAAATGGTTTAATGAAAAAGCCCCCAAACTTTTTAAATATGCACATTAATATACAGAAGCATTATAAAAATGGAGGGTACATCATAATATTCTGCAATTATTTTTATTCAGCATATCTTGGTTATTTTTCCTTGTGTACATATATATCCGACGTATGTGTTTTAATGTCTTTATTTTTTTATTGTATGAATTTGAATATTATTTATCTGATCTATTGATGGATTTTTGACTGCCTTGAATTTTATACTATCAAGAACAATTTCATAATGAACATTATTTTAAATGTCATTCTGTGAGCATGGAAAAACGTATCATCTGTGTGTGTTACTTAAAGTAGAAATACTGAATAAACTAGAATGAATTTTTAAAAATATGATGACTTTGATAATGCTTACTTGTATTTTATGACGTCCACTAATTAATAGTTAACATTCTTTCTGACATTGGCTTTGTCAAACTCTCTAGAAGATATTTTGACATCTTTCTAATCCTTCTCAATTATATTCTTAATTATAACCTACATATGAGTCAAATTAAAACCTCAAAGTTGCTGATGAAAATATGTTGGTCAATCGCCACACTGTCTTCGCCATGGAATATTATGCAGCAATCAGAAATGATGAGTTCGTGTCGTTTGTAGGGACATGGATGAATCTGGAGAACATCATCCTCAGCAAACTGACACAAGAACAGAAAATGAAACACCGCATATTCTCACTCATAGGCGGGTGATGAAAAATGAGAACACATGGACACAGAAAGGGGAGTACTAAACACTGGGGTCTATTGGGGGGAAAAGGGGAGGGCCAGTGGGAGGGGGAGGTGGGGAGGGATAGCCTGGGGAGAAATGCCAAATGTGGGTGAAGGGGAGAAGAAAAGCAAAGCACACTGCCATGTGTGTACCTACGCAACTGTCTTGCATGCTCTGCTCATGTACCCCAAAACCTATAATCCAATAAAAAATTAAAAAAAAAAAAAAAGAAAATATGTTGGTCAAAAGTGTTTTGGTCAGGGAATAGAAGTATTACCAAAATCAGGGCTACCTTTTTTTCCAATGTGAATAATATATATCCTATAAAAGAATGCCCTTGTTTCTGGATATGGCTTAAAAATAAGAATCTCTCTGTTCTAGATAATTGATTGGAATATTGAAAGCTAAATATGTATTTTTTATTTATTTGTTACATAATTACTTAACACATTTTTGCATGACAGCACCATTTCTAGTAATGGCTTAAGCTACAATCTCAGAAACCTCAAATAGTAGAAGGTAGCAATAACATCTCAAAAAAGAATTTAAATATTTTGAAATGGGTAAATTTTCTATTCAATGACAATTTTCAGAAGTCTTAAACATTAACTTTGCTTAACAATTAAATTTGGAATATAACAGTCTTTGATTACAATTCTAAAATATTGTTATTGTTTTCTATTTTACCCAATATTTTTAATTTAATTGGAGATTCTTAATATTCTTCACAGGTTTATTGTAGCTAAGATTATCCAGGCTTTTTTGTTGCCTACTTTGGCAGACAGATATCATATTATATTCACATTATTTTTATCCATGGTTTTCCAATCCATTTTGCAATGATGTTCTGCTTTAACAATATATTGGCTCTGGAGTCATTTGAGCATAGACTTTCTTTTTGGTTTGTGTTTGTGCTTGGTGCATTTCTTGTTCATGATGTATAGCTTTTCAGTTAATGGAGTTTTATTTTGCTAGCTCTGTCCAAGAATTAGTCCAGCTCTTAGCTCTTAGAAGTACTTTTTGCCCTGATATCTGACCTCTCCATACACCAGTACTGGTTGGGAGAGAGATTTTCCTTGTCCAGAAAAGTGAAAACAGAAGTGAGAAAGAAGAAGAAAATGAGAGTGGTACTGTAAGAAAATCTTTTCTCTAATCACCACCACTTTCATTTTACTAAACCTCAATTCCTATAAGCCTGGCACAGCCTTTCTTGCCTAGCTCATCCCTTTAAATTGCACAGAAACCATCATTCAGTGTTTTCTACATCTAAGGACCCATTTATTAAATATGTATTCCTTCCTTAAAATGTGTCTTTGAAAAAACTTTAGTGGAAAATATAGAAGGATATATCTTCCTTATCAAAGACAAGAGGAAACTGACTCTAGATTTTCTGCACATTTATTATGGAGCTAGTAATGAACAACCTCAATACTCTAATATGCTGCTTCAGCACTGGCAGAAAGGTAGCTTAAAGCTCCAAGGTTTTTAGGAGTCCAGGAAAACCTTAGAGCACCAAGATGTAACCCTGGTGATTTAGAAATCATTTGTCCTTTACATGTGGGAAATATTTTTCTACATCATTATGTATCCTTTGTATTTTAATTTTTAGAAGATTTAAATTCATACACAGCAAAATTTAACCTTTTTATTATGAAAACATCACATACGTACTAAAAGTTCAGCAAATAAATTGCTCAATAATATATCACAAATCGATCCTCAGTGTATATTGACTGCATTAAAAAGCTCCCTTGTACACCATACCAATCACTATGCTGTCCTACTTTTCCCTGCAAAGATAAATCTTAATTTTTGTGGTAATAGTTCCTTATTTTTATGTATGATTTTACTGCTTAAACATGCATTTCAAAATATTAATTTTTCCTGTTTACTGTGATAAAATACACATAGCATAAACTTTAATGACTTTATTTATAGTTCAACAATAACATAGTTCATATAATGAAACATAACATTTATATCAACAAAAATATAAATTGCATAAAACTAAACATATACTTAGTTGCATATATTCATATATATGTTTGTGGATTATAAACCACCAAGGTTATATCTGTTTTCCTGGCCTCCTAAAAACCTTAGAGCTTTAAACTACCTTTCTGCCAATGATGGAAGCAGCATATTAGAGTACTGAGGTTTTGTGCATTACTCACACCATAATAAATATGCAGAAAATCTAGAGTCAGTGCCCCCTTGTCTTTGATAAGAAAGATATTTCCTCCTATATTTTCCAGTAAATTTTTTCAAAGAGGTGATTTAAGGAGTAAATAAATATCAAACTAACAGGTTTTTAGATATAGAAAATGCTGAATTATGATTGATTCATAATTTAGAGTGATGGGCTGGGCAAGAAAAGCTGTACCAAGCATACAGAAATTGGGGATTAGTAAAATGGAAGTGATGGTGATTAGGAAAAAGCTACAGAATGTGTATTCTGAAGTCACTGGGTAAAATGTTCTGTAAAAATCTATTATATCCATTTGTCTCTATTGCAGATTAAGTCCAATGCTTCTTTGATAATTTATGGTCTTAGTAATAATACAAATACAGCTAACTTGGGAGGTGAAAGATCTCTACAATGAGAATTACAAAACACTGCTCAAAAAATCAGTGAAGGCACAATCAAATGGAAAAACATCCCATGCTCATGGATAGGAAGAATCAATAGTCTTAAAATGGCCATATTGCCCAAAGCAATTTATAGATTCAATGCTATTCCTATCAAATTACCAATGAGATTCTTCACAGAACTAGAAAAAACGATTTTAAAATTAATATGGCACTGAAAAAGAACCCGAATAGTCTGGGCAATCCTAAGCAAAAAGAACAAAACTGGAGGTATCAGGTTACTGCAATTCAAACTATACTACACGTTACAGTAACCAAAACAGCATGGTGCTGGTACAAAAGTAGGCCTATAGACTAATAGAACAGAGTAGAGAGGCCAGAAATAAGGCCACACAGCTACAACCATCTAATCTTTGACATAGCTGACAAAAACAAGCAATGGAGAAAAGACTCCCTCTATTCAATAAATGGTGCTAACTGGCTAGCCATATGCAGAAGATTGAAGCTGGACTTCTTCCTTACACTATATATAAAAATCAACTCGAGATGTATTAAAGACTTAAATGTAAAACCCAAAACTATAAAATCCCTGGAAGACAACCTAGGCAATGCCATCCTGCACATAGAAAGGAGTGAAGATTTTATGACAAAGACATCAAAAACAATTGCAACAAAAGCAAAGTTTGACAGATGGGATCTAAATAAACTTAAGAATTTCTCCACAGCAAAAGAAACTATCAACAGAATATAAAACCTACAATATAGGAGAAAACATCTGTAAACTATGTATCTGACAAAGACCTAATATCCAGAATCTATAAGGAACTTAAACAAATTTACAAGAGAAAAACCCACCCTGTTAAAAAGGGGGCAAGGGACATTAATAGATACTTCAAAAGAAGACATATGTGCGGCCAACAAGCATTTGATAAAAAGCCTAATATCACTGATTAAAAGAGAAACGCAAATCAAAAGCACAATGAGATATCATCTCATACCAGTCAGAATGATTACTGTTACTTAAAAGTCAAAAAATAACAAATGCTGGCAAGGTTGTGGAAAAAAGGGAACACTTATACATTGTTGGTGGGAGTGTAAATTAGTTCAATCATTGTGGAAAGCAGTATGATGATTTCTTAAAGAGCTAAAAGCAGAAATACCATTTTATTCAGTAATACTGGGTATTTAACCAAAGTACATACCAAAAATGGTATGTACCATTTTAATCTCATTACTCAGTATATACCCAAAGGAATATAAATTATTCTACCATAAAGGCATATGCACTTGAATGTTCATTGCAGCACTGTTCACAACAGCAAAGACATGGAATCAACCTTAATGCCCATCATTGACAGACTGGATAAAGAAAAGGTAGTACATGTACATCATGGAATATTATGCAGCCATAAAAAGGAACAAGATCATGTTTTTTTCTGCAGGAACGTGGATGAAGCTGGAGGCTATTTCCCTTAGCAAACTACCACAGAAACATAAAACCAAACACCATGTTTTCATTTATAAATGGGAGCTATATTATGAGAACTTTTGAACACAAAGAAGGGAACAGCAGACACTAGGGTCTACTTGAGGGTGGGTGGTGGGAGAATGGTGAGGAGCAGAAAAGATAACTACTGGGTACTGGGCTTAATAACTCGGTGATGAAATAACGTGTGCAATAAAACCCCTGTGACACGAGTTTACCTGTGTAACAAACCTTCAAATGTACCCCTGAATCTAAAAGTTTAAATTATTTTTAATTAAAAAAATATTATCTCAGTGATTTATCCATTGCTGAAAGTGGAGTGTTGAAGACTCTAGCTATTCTATTATTGTAATCTATCTCTATCTTTAGTTCTAACAATATTTCCTTTATATATCTGGATGCTCCAGTTTTGGATGTATTTATATTTACAATCATTATATCATCTTGCAGTAGTGACCCCTTTATCATCATATAAAAGAATCATTATCATCATCATTCTTTGTCTCTTTTTATAGTTTTCATCTTGCAATCTAGTTTTTCTTTATAAGTATGTATCTATATCTCTATCCCTTTTTGGTTTCCATTTTCATGAAATATCTTTTTCCATCCCTATGTTTTAGTGTATATGTGTCTTTATAGATGAAGTGTGTGCCTTATAGGCAACAAATGGTTGGGTCTTGTTTCTTTATCCATTGAATCACTCTGTCTTCTGATGGGAGAGCTTAGTCCATTTACATTTAATATTATTATTGACAATAAGGACTTACTCCTACCACTTTGTTCTTTTCTGGCTGTTATGTTGTCTTCTCTTTGTTTTTCTTATCTTTCTTCATGTGAAGATTATTATATCTGATTTTGTGTTTTAATATCTTGCTATATATCATTTGTGTATTTGCTGTAGGTTATTTGATTTGAGGTTAATATGAGGTTTGCAATAACTTCTTACAATGCATTACTTTAAACTGATGACAACTTATTATATAAACAAACTCAAGCAAAGAAAAAAATAAAGACTCCATACTTTAACTTCACCCTTCCACTCTTTACCTTCTTGTTTTCTCTATATCTTATACTGCCTATGTCTTGAAAATTTCTTTAAGTTGATACTTTTCTGAGAAATGGAGTAGAAGCCAATTCTGCTTCCATGATATGTGTATAACAATGGTAGTTGTAAAATTTCATTTTGAAGTTCCAAGTGAAAAGTACTTACACAGAACTTCACAAACTACTGTTGAAAGGAAGCTTCATTTAGAAGTTCTAGTTAGAAAGAATAATTGCTTCATATCTTATTTTGCCTGTAAGATGTTCACATACCATTTTTTTCACCAATCGACAAATTCATTAGCGGTAGCAAATTGCCCAATTAGTCAAAGATATTTACACCAAACAGTAGGTATTCCAAATAAGTGCCACTAAGAACATTTTTTTCCTGTCTGATTCTTGGAACATTATGCATAAATTTCTGAAATGTAACAGTCTTTTAGTTTCATAATAATTGATATTTTAACAAACAGGCCAACAATTATTTTCCATTATACCTATGCCTATTTTTATACAATATCATGGAGGAAAAAAACACCTTACTTAATGAAGTAGGCACTCTCTTCTTGAAAGTTTTCTATGTAATTTAAAGGCTTTTCTTTTTTTTTTCTTTTCAGTCTGGCTCTGTCACCAAGGCTAGAGTGCAGTGGTGTGATCTCAGCTCACTGCAACCACTGCCTCCCAGGTTCAAAGAATTCTCCTGTCTCAGCCTCCCAAGTAGCTAGAACTACAGGTGCATGCCATGACACCCAGCTAATTTTTTTTTTATATTTTTAGTAGAGATTGGGTTTCACCGTATTGGTCAGGCTGGACTCAAACTCCTGACCTCAGGTTATCTGCCCACCTCTGCCTCCCAAAGTGCTGGAAATACAGGTGTAAGCCACCATGCCTGGCCATAATTTAAAGTTTTATACATTTTAATTACACTTTCTTTTCAAGCCTTACTATATTACATTTGTGGTAGGATTTTTCCAACATTAACCCCATATTTTAGGAGTATACACACTTTGAGAAATATCTTATATTGGAAATTTTCAGCTCAATATATTTTAGCATATTTCACTCAGCTAAACATGTACATGTTTTCATTACATGTTAAAAATAACAAAACATGCAAATGCAAACTACAATTTTTTACACATTCCAGAATTTGTGGATAGAATATGCAATTATTTGGTTACATGTTTTTCTCACTTATTCTCATTACTGTATCCTATGTTTACTCTTAACACAATGCAGAGTATATTATTAGTCAACTCATACTCCAAAAATGTGTGTAACAAACTGCCCCCAACCTAGTGGCTTAAAACTACAAGCATATTATTCTTGCTCTCTTGTTTGTACATCATGTGTGATTTCATTGATCTAGGGTGAGTTAAGCTAAATGGCTCTATGTTTAAGACCATCTAGGAGTGTGGAGAATGTCCATTAAAAATCATGCTGTAAGGGGCTCTAGGGGTCCATCTCTCCACAGACAGACAGACAGACAGACACACACACACACACACACAATTCCTCCAAAACTATTAGAATCAACTTTGTCAGAATTATGGAAAACAGTCAAAGATTTACAGCAAACACAGAAAATGGTGGATCAAAAAATGGCGACTTGACAAAGTAGGAAAACTTTATGTGGTTTTAAATTAACCTTTCCTCACCACACTCACCAGTGTGGTGGCAATCTTAAAGACCACAGCCCTAATTATCAGTGTAGATACCTGGTTCTGGAGAGAGCAAAGTGGTGTTTATTTCTAAAAAATTTTATTTGTATATTATGATTTGACTGGAGGTTTTCTGAAGGACAGATACAAAGTGCTTACCTCTGTATTGCCTAATTCACAATTTTTTTTTGTTTTGTCCATCATCCCAAACACTTATTTATTTATTTTTTATTATACTTTAAGTTCTGGGATACATGTGCAGATTGTGCAGGTTTGTTACACAGGTATACACGTGCCATGGTGGTGGTTTGTTGCATCCATCACCCCGTTATCTACATTAGGTATTTCTCCTAATGCTATCACTCCCCAATCCCCCCACCCCCTGCTATTCCTCCCCTAGCCCCTCAGCCTCTAGGCCCTGGTGTGTGATGTTTCCTTCTCTGTGTCTGTGTGTTCTCATTATTCAACACCCACTTATGAGTGAGAATATGCAGTGTTTGGTTCTCTGTTCTTGCGTCAGTTTACTGAGAATGATAGTTTCCAGTTTCATCCATGTCCCTGGCAAAGGACATGAACTCATCCTTTTTTATGGCTGCATAAATTAATTCAACCATTGTGGAAGACAGTGTGGTGATTCCCCAGGGATCTAGAAATAGACATACCATTTGACCCAGCAATCCCATTACTGGGATCCATGTACCCAAAGGATTATAAATCATTCTATTATAAAGACATATGCACATGTATGTTTACTGTGGCACTGTTCACAATAGTAAAGACTTGGAACCAACCCAAATGCCCATCAATGATAGACTGGATAGTTCACAATTTTCTAAGGGTACAAAAATGGCCAAACCAGGAATGTTATTCCTTGAAAACATTAAAAATCGAAGGAACACCTTTTCATATATCTGTTGGCCATTTGTATGGTTTCTTTTAATAAATGTCTATTCAGGTCATTTGTGCACTTTTAATTAGCTTATTGTCTTGCTGTTGAGTCATTTGAATTATTTATACATATTTGATATTAACCTTGTACAGAAGTATGGTTTGCAAATATTCTCTCCCATTCCGTAGTTTGTCCTTTGACTCTTTTGATTTTTTCTTGTACCTAAGCTTTTTTAGTTTGATGCAGTCTCATTTGTCTATTTTTGCTTATGCTTCCCGTGTTTCTTGGGTTATATCCAAAAATCTTTGCCAAGGCCAATGTCAAGAAGCTTTTCCCCTGTGTTTTCTTCTAGTAATTTTTTAGTTTGGGGTCTTATATATAAGCTTCAATCTATTTTAATTTGTTTTTGTATATGGATAAGGGTACAACTTCGTTTTTATTAATGTGGATATCCAGTTTACTCAACATTTATTGAAGAGACTCTCCTTTCCCTATTGGTATTCTTAGTACCCTTGTCAACGATCAGTTGCCTATAGATGAGTGGATTTATTTCTGTGATCTCTAGTCTGTTTTATTGGTACATGTATCTATTTGTTTTGTGTGAGAGTACCACATTGTTTTAATTTTTTTTTAACTTTTAACTTCAGGGGCACATGTGCAGGATATGCAGTTGTGTTATATAGCTAAACGTGTGTCATGGGGGTTTTGTTGTACTAATTATTTCATTACCCAAGTTTTAAGCCTAGTGTCCATTAGTTATTTTTCCTGATCTTCTACCTCCTCCCACCCTCCACCCTCTGATAGGCCCCAGCATGTGTTATTCCCCTCCATGTGTCCATGTGTTCTCATCATTTAGCTTCCACTTATAAGTGAGAACATACGGTATTTGGTTTTCTGTTCCTGCATTACTTTGCTAAAGACAATGGCCTCCAGCTCCATCCATGTCCCTACAAAGGACTTGATCTCATTATTTTTTATGGCTGCATAGTATTCCATGGTATATATGTACCACATTTCATTTATCTAGTCTATTATTGATGGGAATTTGGGTTGATGCCATGTCTTTGCTATTGTGAATAGTACTGCAATAAACATACATGTGCATGTGTCATTATAAATAGAATGATTTATATTCCTTTGGGTATATACCCATTAATGAAATTGCTACATCGAATGATACTTTTGAGTTTAGGTCTTTGAGGAATTGCCACACTGTTTTCCACAATGGTTGAACTAATTTACATTCCCACCAACAGTGTATAAGCTGCCTTTTTTCTCTACTATCTTCTCAGTATTGAGAAGTATTGACTTTTTAATAATAGCCATTTTGACTGGTGTGAGATGGTATCTCATTCTTGTTTTGATTTACATTTCTCTAATGATCAGTGATATTGAACTTTTTTTCATATGATTGTTGGCCACATGTATGTTTTCTTTTGATAATTGTCTGTTTATGTCCTTTGTCTACCTTTTAATGGGGTTGGTTTTTTTCTTGTAAATTTGTTTAAGTTCCTTATAGATGCTAGATATTAGATCTTTGCCAGATGCATAGTTTGCAAAAATTTTCTCCCATTCTGTAAGTTGTCTGTTTACTTTGATGATAGTTTCCTTTGCTGTGCAGAGGCTTCTTAGTTTAATTAGATCCCATTTGTCAATTTTTGCTTTTATTACAATTGCTTTTGGCATCTTCATCATAAAATTTACCCAAGTTTTGATTATTATAGCTTTGAAAACAGTAAGTTTTGAAATCAGGTATTATGCTGTTTCTGGCTTTGTACATTTTGCTCAAGATTTCTTTGGCTATTTGTGGGTCTATACATATTTTAATAGTTTTTTGTTTCCTAAAAACATATAATTGGAATTTTAATAGAGATTGCACTGAATCTGTAGATCAATTTGAGAAGCATATTTTAACAATATTAATTCTTTCCATCATAAACATGTAATATATTTTCATTTATTTGTGCCTTATTTCATCAATGTTTTACAGTTTTCAGTGTATAGATATTTCATCTTCTTGGTTAAATTTATTCCTAATTATTTTTTCTTTTTATTCTACCATAAATGAGATTGTCTTCCTATTTTTTTCTTATCGTTCAGTGTTAATGTATAGAAATATAACTGCTTTTGCATGTTGACTTTGTATTCTCCATTTTTGCTAAATTCATTTATTGGTTCTAACAACTTTTTTTGGAGGAGTCTTTAGGGTTTTCTATATATAAAATCATAATGGACAGAAACACGTAATCTAACTTCTTTAATTCCAGTTTGGAACAAATAGAAACATCCGCAGCATTGTTATGAAATTCTCCCTTCAATTATATTCTGTTTTCTCTTACTCTCTAGGCAAGGGCCCCATGGACATCTTCCTTTCATTTATTTTTTCAGCCCTTCACTGAGTCTTTGTTTTCATCCACACTTTTTAGGAAAAAAGAACAACTTGATACTGCCTGTCTGATTGTAAAGCATTTGCTAAGAAAGTGATGCACAGGAGACAAAGGGAGAGTTCTCTAATGCAGCAGCTACAAATACTGGAAATCAAATTTCAGGAGGTTTCTTTGTAATTGCAGTGAATTGGATTGTAATTTACTATGCCTTAGGCATTTTGCCATGTCTAACATTTTACAGTATTTAAAATTTTTATTTTCCAGAGTAATTTCACTTGGTTTTAGAGACATGAGTTAATTCAGATGAGTTGAATGTTACTAAATGGTGAAAATAGTATTCCTAACAAGAACAGTTGTTTAGCATGCCCTGTTATTATATTAAGCACTGATCATGTATTAGATAATTTAACCTTAACACATTACTGTAAGGAGTACATTATGACTACTCATTTCTAAATGACAAATATACAAAGCAAAGGTCAAAGATGTTATGAAAAGTATCCAGGGTCATACAGCTGGTGATTTTGGGGAGTATGATTCATACCCAAGGAATATGACTCCAGATATTCTGCTCTTCACATCGAGCATATGATCTCCAGTGCACAATAGCCATATACCTTCATCTTACAAACCATCAGAGAACCTGTAACAGGTTTCTAATGTGAGATGAACTGAATTATTTCGTGAGTGAATTCTTTCTTTCTTTCAATAGACATTCATTATGGTTACTCTGGGCCAGGCAGGATTCTGGGCTCAGGAGGTATAGCCACAAACAAGATAGAAAAAGAAACTGTAGTCAGGGATATTATATTCTTGTAGATGGGTGAGAAAATGATAAGTACCCCAGTTCACCTGCTGTATTAACTGACCCATTAGTTAATTGTTAAAATTAATCAGTGATTTGAATACTGCAAATTCGAGCTGTAAGATTTACTGCTTTAATCATTAATTTTCTTTGTCATTGTGTCTTATTTATTCAGTCCTTTGTGCTAAGCACAGTGCCTTCTTATCTAGCCTCTGGCAGCTCCTCAAAAAAATTTTATTTCCTGGTAGATTGTTATGCCTTTAAAATTTATAAACTTTATTTTCTAGGGAAGAGGACAATTCATTGTTGTGAGTAATACATACTATGTCTGATGGGCCATGTGCTTTTTGAATGATTTTACTGTCAAGCTTTGATTGGTAATGTGGAATTTCAAAGCAGTGCAATGTATATACAAATGCTAGACTAAAGAGGTGTTTACATACTTTTTTATTAACTGAAAATACACTAGTTTTAAGTTTTCAGGGAAAAAAATAATGGCAAGCCTTCATGCTCTGCTTTACATATTTTGGTTTTACCATTTGTAGGAGGAAAAATTACTGTCCAGAATCTCATTCTATATTTTTATGGAACACTTATTCATTGAAAGTTATTACTCATCTCCATATTGAGTACAAAATATTGCCTTCCTTTAAAGGGAAATAATTTTTCCATTATTTACATTTTATATTTTAGATGCTATGAAAGACAATATTGTACCACTATCTGTTTTCGTTGAATAAAATAACTTTAGTAAAATACTTGACAAATTGAATGCTGGTCAATGTCACTGGGAAACACAATGTTAGAACTAAGTTGTCCAGGAAGGCCTGTAGGAAAACATAAGCCTGGGGATAGTAAGCTTGCTCCATGTTCCCCTCACAGCAGGTTTCATGGGGTAGGCAGTAAAGTGGATGTGAGAACACAGTCTCACTTCTTAGAGATTTAGATCTTTGGAGATGAAAGAAATGGGGAGATAGATATTTCTCTAATTCCACAGAGTGATTACCAAAAGGATCAGCCACTAAGAAAGTATAAACCTTTTTCCTGTCTTCTTATAAATGGGGAACTTGGAGCAATGGCAGAACATGAATCTGTACAGTCTGAAGCCAGCTGGTTGTTCCTTTAGTAAATTCATTCAGTCTTTACTTTATTCAATGCACTAACTTGAGTGTATATGAATGAGCAGTCATAGTCCTTGTCCTAAAAGAGCATACTGTTCATATAAATTGGCCCATGTATGTGAAATTTATATATAAAACACCATGGAATACTACTCAGCCATAAAAAGGAATGAAATAATGGCATTTGCACCTGGATGGAGTTGGAGACCATTATTCTAAGTGAAGTAACTCAGGAATGAAAAACCAAACATTATATCTTCTCACTTATATGTGAGAGCTAATGAATGAGGATACAAAGGCATAAGAATGATACAATGGACTTTTGGAACACCGCATGAAGGGTGGGAGGGGAGGTAAAGGATAAAAGACTACACATTGGGTACAGCGTACACTGCTCAGGTGATGGGTGTACCAAAATATCAGAAATCACCAGTAAAGAATTTATCCATGCAACCATATACCATCTCTTCCCTCAAAACGATCGAAATTTAAACAAAGTCAATCTGCTATACTCAAAATCTTCAAACTAAATGAAGGTTAAATATTCCACTTTTAACCAAAAGAAATCATTGCCATCAGAAGTGGGGGGAGGGCGGGAGAGAGAGAGAGAGACAGAGAGAGAGAGAGAGAGAGAGAGAGAGAGAGAGAGAGAGAGAGAGAGAGAAGAAAAACAAGAAAACAAAAACAAATCTGCCTTCATAAAATTGCAGCCGCAGGGTTTTTCAGATCTCTTGAAACATAATACTAGTCAAGACACAAAAAACAACAACAAATTTTTATTAATGAAACTCAGGGAAATTTAACAAAACCATTTCTTACTTTCAGGAAATTTTGCAGTATTATCAAAGCACTGAACCTAGAATAGTAATTGCATGAGGTTTAGATACCAGAGTTTAAAGCCTATAACAGAACATCAGAAAATATTCCAGGCTTCTTGGAGAACTTTCTGGTATCTGCATTCAATTCATCCCTCCAACATGCAATGCAATTCTACTACAAGTAATAAGGTGGGCTTGGGTTATGTTAGGCTACAAGAGTTGTCAAAGACAATCTGTTAACTATTGATAACGTTTTAGCTTAAATATATTCCCCCTTGCCCTTTAAACTTATATTAGAAGTGATTTCAAGTGTCACTGATTTAATGTTCAAAAGTATGTAATTTTTCCAGAACACCTTATAAGCCAATAAATTTTAAAGTCTTTTCTAAAATTTAACATAGCTCAAAAATCCATAAAACTGAATCAGCATTACTAATATATATGTATTTCAACTACTATTTATGCTTGGCCTCTTAGCAAATCATGTAATTTTAATTTTAAATGCTATCTAATTGAAATAAATATATTTTTGTTTAACAATATGGGCCCTGCTATAATTTAGGCTGGAGACTTTTCTTATGCTGAAAAACCAGTAGAAAAAAATTTTATAGAAAAATAAACCAGAATTCAGTGGTGTCAGGATTCACTAATTTTCAGATTTTTTACAAGGTTCAACATAAGTGCTAAGGATATGGAGTCTGCAGAAGGGCTGGGAGAGGCTCTGGGATAAATATGGAGAAAACACTCCCCTTTTCAAAGCCCATCTTCTTTATTTCTATGGGAAACTCCTTTATACCAAATATATCCTAATATTTAATGTCACTTTTTATTTGACTACAGATTGGACCATCTTGTTTCTTAGAAGAAACCACTGTACAAATGAGCTATTGTTCTTTTAAACCACTGAGATTTTGGAATTTTTTCTTTCTAGAACATAGTTACCTATACTGACTCATTTAATCACCTCCATGTACAAGAAATGTATTAATGAAACCAGCACTCAAGATAAAAATATTTGTATTAGAAATCTAATTGAGGCTATTTCCTTTCTCACATTTTAAGTTAAAATGTGATCATTGTACATGTTTATGAGACACATAGTGATATATATATATATATTTTTTTTAATTGCATTTTAGGTTTTGGGGTACATGTGCAGAACATGCAAGATAGTTGCGTAGGTACACACGTGGCAGTGTGATTTGCTGCCTTCCTCCCCTTCAACCACATCTGGCATTTCTCCCCAAGCTATCCCTCCCCAGCTGCCAGCCCCCACTGTCCCTCCCCTATTCCCCCCAATAGAGCCCAGTGTGTAGTGCTCCCCTCCCTGTGTCCATGTGTTCTCATTGTTCATCACCAGCCTATGAGTGAGAATATGTGGTATTTCATTTTCTGTTCTTGTGTCAGTTTGATGAGAATGATGTTCTCCAGATTCATCCATGTCCCTACAAACTACATGAACTCATCCTTTTTGATTGCTGCATAATATTCCATGGCATATATGTGCCACATTTTCCCAGTCCAGTCTATCATCGATGGGCATTTGGGTTGGTTCCAGGTCTTTACTATTGTAAACAGTGCTGCAATGAACATTCGTGTGCATGTGTCCTTATAGTAGAACGATTTATAGTCCTTTGGATATATACCCAGTAATGGGATTGCTGGGTCAAATGGGATTTCTATTTCTACGTCCTCGAGGAATCGCCACACTGTCTTCCACAATGGTTGAACTAATTTACACTCCCACCAGCAGTGTAAAAGTGTTCTTATTTCTCCACATCCTCTCCAGCATCTGTTGTCTCCAGATTTTTTAATGATCGCCATTCTAACTGGCGTGAGATGGTATCTCAATGTGGTTTTGATTTGCATCTCACATAATGACCAGTGATGATGAGCATTTTTTCATATGTTTGTTGGCCTCATGTATGTCTTCTTTTGTAAAGTATCTGTTCATATCCTTTGCCCATTTTTGAATGGGCTTGTTTGTTTTTTTCTTGTAAAGCCGTTTGGGTTCTTTGTAAATTCTGGATATCAGCCCTTTGTCAGATGGGTAAACTGCAAAATGATTTCCCATTCTGTTGGTTGCCGATTCACTCTAGTGACTGTTTCTTTTGCCATGCAGAAGCTGTGGAGTTTCATTAGGTCGCATTTGTCTATTTTGGCTTTTGTTGCCAATCCTTTTGGTGTTTTTGTCATGAAGTCCTTGCCTACCCCTATGTCCTAGATAGTTTTGCCTAGATTTTCTTCTAGGGTTTTTATGGTGCCAGGTCTTATGTTTAAGTTTTAATCCATCTGGAGTTAATTTTAGTGTTAGGTGTCAGGAAGGGGTCCAGTTTCTGCTTTCTGCACATGGCTAGCCAGTTTTCTCAACACCATTTATTAAACAGGGAGTCCTTGCCCCATTGCTTGTTTTTGTCAGGTTTATCAAAGATTGTATGGTTGTAGATATGTTGTGTTACCTTCGATGCCTCTGTTCTGTTCCATTGGTCTATATCTCTGTTTTGGTACCAGTACCATGCTGTTTTGATTACTGTAGCCTTGTAGTATAGTTTGAAGTCCGGTAGTGTGATGCCTCACACTGTGTTTTTTGCTTATAATTGACTAGGCTACGTAGGCTCTTTTTTGGTTCCATATAAAGTTTAAGGTGGTTTTTTCCAGTTCTGTAAAGAAGGTCATTGGTAGCTTGATGGGGATTGCATTGAATCTATAAATTACTTTGGGCAGTATAGGCATTTTCACGATATTGATTCTTCCTAACCATGAGCATGGAATGTTTCTCCATCTGTTTGTGTCCTCTCTTATTTCCTCTTATTTTCTTGAGCAGTGGTTTGTAGTTCTCCTTGAAGAGGTCCTTTACATCCTTTGTTAGTTGTATTCCTAGGTATTTTGTTCTCTTTGTAGCAATTGTGAATGGCAGTTCATTCTTGATTTGGCTCTCTTTAAGTCTGTTATTGGTGTATAGGAATGCTTGTGATTTTTGCACATTGATTTTGTATCCTGGGACTTTACAGAAGTTGCTTATCAGTTTCAGGAGTTTTTGGGCTGAGACAATGGAGTCTTCTAGATATACTATCATGTCATCTGCAAATAGAGATAATGTGGCTTCCTCCTTTCCTATTTGAATACCCTTTATTTCTTTTTCTTGCCTGATTGCTCTGGCTAGAATTTCCAGTACTATATTGAATAGGAGTGTGACAGAGGGCATCCTTGTCTAGTGCCAGATTTCAAAGGGAATGCTTCCAGTTGTTGCCCATTCAGTATGATATTGGCTGTTGGTTTGACATAAATAGCTTTTATTATTTTGAGGTAAGTTCCATCAATACCGAGTTTATTGAGGGTTTTTAGCCTAAAGGGCTGTTGAATTTTGTCAAAGGCCTTCTCTGCATCAATTGAGATAATCATGTGATTTTTGTTTTTGGTTCTGTTTATGTGGTGAATTACGTTGATAGACTTGTGTACGTTGAACCAGCCTTGCATCCCCGGGATGAATCCTACTTGATCATGGTGGATAAGCTTTTTGATATGCTGTTGCAGTCAGCTTGCCAATATTTTATTGAAGATTTTTGCATCTGTGTTTATCATGGATATTGGCCTGAAGTCTCCTTTTCTTGCTGAGTCTCTGCCGGGTTTTGGTATCAGGATGATGTTGGTCTCATAAAATGATTTGGGAAGGATTCCCTCTTTTTGGATTATTTGGAATAGTTTCAGAAGAAATGGTACCAGCTCCTCTTTGTGTGTCTGGTAGACTTGGGCCTTTTTTGTGTGGTAGGCTCTTAATTGCTGCCTCAACTTCAGACCTTGTTATTGGTCCATTCATAGTTTCGGCTTCCTCCTGGTTTAGGCTTGGGAGGACGCGAGTGTCCAGGAATTTATCCATTTCTTCCAGGTTTACTAGTTATGTGCATAGAGTTGTTTGTAATATTCTCTGATTGGAGTGCTTTACTTCCAATTATGTGGTCAATTTTAGAGTAGGTGTGATGTGGTGCTGAGAAGAATGTATATTCTGTGGCTTTGGAGTGGAGAGTTCTGTAAATGTCTATCAGGTTTGCTTGTTCCAGGTCTGAGTTCAAGTCCTGGATATCCTTGTTGATTTTCTGTCTGGTTGATCTGTCTAATATTGACAGTGGAGTGTTAAAGTCTCCCACTATTATTGTGTGGGAGTCTAAGTCTCTTTGTAAGTCATTAAGAACTTGCCTTCTATGTCTGGGTGCTCCTGTATTGGGTCCATATATATTTAGGATCATTAGCTCTTCTTGTTGTATCAATCCTTTTACCATTATGTAATGGCCTTCTTTGTCTCTTTTGATCTTTGTTGCTTTAAAGTCTATTTTATCAGAGACAAGAATTGCAACTCCTGCTTTTTTTGCTCTCCATTTGCTTGGTAAATCTTCCTCCATCCCTTTATTTTGAGCCTTTGTGTATCCTTGCATGTGAGATGGGTTTCCTGGATACAGCACACCGATGGGTTTTGGCTTTTTATCCAATTTCCAGTCTGTGTCTTTTGATTGGTGCATTTAGCCCATTTACATTTAGAGTTAATATTGTTATGTGTGAATTTGATACTGCCATTTTGATGCTAGCTGGCTGTTTTGCCCATTAGTTGATGTAGATTCTTCATTTTGTTGATGCTCTTTAGCAGTTGGTATGTTTTTGGAATGGCTGGTACTGGTTGTTTCTGTCTATGTGTAGTGCCTCTTTCAGGAGCTCTTGTAAAGCAGGCCTGGTGGTAACAAAATCTCTGAGTACTTGCTTGTTCGCAAAGGATTTTATTTTTCCTTCGCTTATGAGGCTTAGTTTGGCTGGATATGAAATTATGGGTTGAAAGTTCTTTTCTTTAAGGATGTTGAATATTGGCCCCCACTCTCTTCTGGCTTGTAGGGTTTCTGCCGAGAGATCTGCTGTGAGTCTGATGGGTTTCTCTTTGTGGGTGACCCTACCTTTCTCTCTGGCTGCCCTTAGCATTTTCTCCTTCATTTCATCCCTGGTGAAACTGATGATTATATGCCTTGGGGTTGCTCTTCTTGCAGAATATCTTTGTGGTGTTCTCTGTATTTCCTGGACTTGAATATTGCCCTGCCTTGCTAGGTTGGGGAAATTTTCCTGTATAATATCCTGAAGAGTATTTTCCAGCTTGGATTCATTCTCTTTGTCACATTCAGGTACACCTATCAAATGTAGATTAGGTCTCTTCACATAGTCCCACATTTCTTGGGGACTTTGTTCATTCCTTTTTGTGTTTTTTTCTCTAATCTTGGCTTCTTGTTTTATTCCACTGAGTTGATCTTCGACTTCTGATATCCTTTCTTCTGCTTGGTCAATTCAGCTGTTGGAACTTGTGCATGCTTTGTGAAGTTCTCATGTTGTGTTTTTCAGCTCCTTCAATTCACTCATATTCATCTCTAAGTTGTCCATTCTTGTTATCATTTCCTCAAATCTTTTTTCAAGGTTCTTAGTTTCTTTGCATTGAGTTAGAACATGTTCTTTCAGCTCACAGAAGTTTCTCATTACCCACCTTCTGAAGTCTTATTCTGTCATTTCATCACACTCATTGTCCGTCCAGCTTTCTTCCCTTGCTGGTGAGGAGTTGTGGTTCCTTGTAGGGGGCGAGGTGTTCTTGTTTCGGGTGTTTTCCTCCTTTTTGCACTGGTTTCTTCCCCTCTTTGTGGATTTATCCACCTGTCGTCTGAGTAGTTGCTGATTTTCCAATTAGGTCTCTGAGTGGAGGTCCAGATTGTTGATGATGAAGTATTTCTGTTTCTTAGTTTTCCTTCTAACAGTCTGGCCCCTTTGCTGTAGGACTGCTGAGGTCCACTCCAGGCCCTGCTTGTCTGGGGTATACCTGTAGTAGCTGCGGAACCATGAGGGTTGCTACCAGATTCTTCTTCTGCTATCTTTGTCCCTGAATGATGCCCACCAAATGTCAGTCTGATCAGTCCTTAGTGAGGTGACTCTTTGGATATATGGGGGTCAGGGGGCTGCTTGAGGAGACAGTCTGTACTTTATAGGAGCTCAAGTGCTGAGCTGTGAACTCCATTGTTCATTCAGGGCTGCTAGGCAGGTACGTTTAAGTCTGCTGCAGCAGAACTCATAAAGCCCCTTTTTTGTTCCTCAGGTGCTCTGTCGTGGGGAGTTAGGGCTTTATTTATGAGTATCCGTTGCACTATCCTGCCCAGCGAGGAGGCAGTCTAGTCATAGCCTGCCTGTAGTGGCTATGCTGAGCTGCCATGGGCTCCGCCCTCTTGCCATGGGCTCTGCCCTGTTGCTGTGGGCTCTCTCCTGCTGTTGTAGGCTCCACCCTGCTGCCATGGGCTCCTCCCTGCTGTCATGGGCTCTGCCCTGCTGCCGTGTGTAATTCCCTGTAGTCCTGTTTATATGGGTGTGGTTAGAACTGCTGTGGCGATGGTGACCCGCCTCTGCAATGGCGGACTCTGTTATGGCAGGTTGCCTCAGCAATGGCAGGCCGCTTCAGCAATGGCAGAGTACCTCCATAGGGGTTGAGTGACTCGGTAATGGCAGATGCCCCTCCCCCACCAAGCTGCACTGTCCTGGATTCAGCTGTGCTTGCCATGAAACTCTCAACCCTGAGCGTTTCCAATTGCTGTTTTGTTTGTTTTTATGGAGGTGGGACCTGCCGAGCCTGATCACCTGTCTCCCTGCCTCAGAGCCCCCCCCCTTTTTTTAAGTTGAACAGTTGACTCTCTCCCAGGTGTTCCAGTCGCCTGCTGAAAGGGTGCTGGGATCTATGTGATTTCCCATGCAGCGACCCACTGTGCCGGCTGAAACAACGTTGCTGCCTGGGAATCTCCTGGCCTGGCTTTCTGTTTAAGTCCTGTTTAATCAGATGAATGTGCTAATCTGCCTTCCAAAATCTCCAATTGCTGGTTTAACAGGGCAACCATACCAGTGTATTTTGTATGGAGTGCTGCTGCACTCTGGCCCCAGCCCAAACAGCTGTGCAGGCCCAAACAGCCACGCTGGCCCAAACTGCTGTGCTGGTGGCCCATGGTGCTCCTACACCTGGGTATCTCTTGGTCTCTGGGCAATAAAGATATGTCTGGAAATGCGACATCCACTCACCCTCTGCTCTTTCACTGGGAGCTGCAATCCTGAGTTGGTCCTACAGTGCCATCTTCCTCGCTCCCTCCTGGTTTCGACACATAGTGATATTTTGATACATGTGTACAATGTGTAATCAAATTAGGGTAATTAACCTATTCATCATCTCAGTGGATTCCTTCTAGTTTTTATTGTTTTTTCCTTTCTCTGTATTAAAGTACAGTAAATTTAATTATCACACACATTAACTAAGTCAATCCATAATAGAGTATGGAAAGATTCTAATGTTCCCTCCCTAGCTCACTGCCTTGGATATCAAATAGACACTGAGTTTCTGGGACAACTCCTATCATATTATTTCTCTAACAACTTCTCAATAGTCTATGAGAATAGACTCATTTCAGGAACTCATTTTACAAAATTACCAGACAAAACTGACTATGATTGGCAGGCCTATTTTCAGCTGGTAACATGGGCCAGGAGTAGAAGCACAGGAGCTCAATGATTTTGCTGGATATTTCATTTTGTGACCTGAAAGGTATGAAAGATGCATTCATCTGCTTTAAAAAGAAAGGAATGCATACTTTACTGCTTTTCCTATATGAAATTCTTTCCTCAGACTCAAAATGTAGTAATCAGGAATAGAAAGTTGCTTTATTTCAGGATATATCAGAGTCCTTTTCCAGTAGCTTTCTGTAAACTCAGCACAGCAAGGTACATAGCTCTTGCAGGTTGGACCATCTTAGCCCAATGTCCCAAAGTGGATTCACATTCAGCAGTCTCACAGGTACTTGTTTGTCAGTGTCTGGTCTAAATTGGGATAGCTAGGAGAAATACCTAATGTAGATGACAGGGTAATGGATGATGCAAACCACCACGGCACATGTATACCTATGTAACAAACCTGCACATTATGCACATGTACCCCAGAACTTAACATATAATAAAAAATTAACTGCTTTCTGGTCTGATGTGATTAGGGTGCTAGTTTTGTACAATATCTTCTAATAGGTTAATTGATTACCTTTTCTCCAGTTAAATTTATACTCCCAGTATCCCAAAATGAAGAATGAAGGAGAGGCTGCCTACATACCAGTTTACTGATTCTTTTATGCTGCATAACCTTTTTTTTGAGACAGAGTCTCACTCTGTTGTGTAGACTGGAGTGCAGTGACACAATCTAAGCTCACTGCAACCTCCACTTCCCGGGTTCAGGTGATTCTCCTGCCTCAGCCTCCCAAGTAGATGGGATTACAGGCATGTACCCCCTTGCTTGGCTAGTTTTTGTATTTTTAGTAAAGATGGGGTTTCACCATATTGACCAGGCTAGTCTTTAACTCCTGACCTCAAGTGATCTGCCGGCCTAGGCCTCCCAAACTTATGGGATTATAGGAGTGAGCCACTGTATCCAGCCATGCTGCACAACTTTAGATGACAGGTTGGGAACAAGTTCAGAGTTTCATGAGACATAATCTACTCAGTAAACTTGTGCTATTTTTCTGCCAGCAGTCCCAAAGAAACAATCATCTCTATGTGGTTAAACCATTGTACTTCCTCCTAAATAAATCCCTCCTTTTGCATTTCCTGATGTGGGTGGTGGTTTTTTAACTCCCTCTTTATGCCATACTCTAGCCATAGCCAACTTTAAACCTTCCTGTTCATTTGTATTTACAATATAAAGTCCCATTTGGGGAACCATTATAATATCTTGTGATAATTCTTCTTATTCCTTTCCCACTCTTACCTCCCTCAAATTCAAGTTTTCATTTATGGCATTTAATGGATCCCTTTCCAACACTTATATTGTCCTTGTAACACCTTTTTCAAAAACATAGACCACATTGTATTATAACCTTTTCTTGAAGACCAGTCTCTTTTACTGAGATTTCAAAGACAGAACTATCACTTATGTGCCTCAGTGTCTCCAGATCCTAGCACAGGTCCTGTTAACTAATAAATTCTCAATAAGTGGCTGTCAAATAAAGATTTTCTCAGTTCATGTTTTCTTTAGTCTCTCCACCCACGTATCTTCAGTCAAACCATGATATTAAAAATCTTTTTTTTTTTTTAGACAGAGGTGTCACTCCGTCACCCAGGCTGGAGTGAAGTGGTATTATCACAGATCACTGCAACCTCGACTGCCCAGGCTCCAGTGATCATCTCACCTGAACCTCCCAAGTAGCTGGGATGACAGGCATGTGACACCAAGCCTGACTCATTTTCTTTTCCTATGTTTTTATTTTTGTAGAGATGGGGTCTCTCTCCGTTGCCAAGGCTAGATTCAAATACCCCTAAAGTGCTGGAATTATAGGCATCAGCCACCACACCCAGACTTTTTTCTTTTTTGTTTGTATAAATTTAAGGGGTACAAATGTGATTATGTTACATGGATATATTGCATAGTGGTGAAGTCTGGTCTTTAAGAGTAACCAACACCTAATAATGTACATTGTATCCATTAAATAATTTCTCATTCCTCATCTCCCTTCCACCCTTCCTAGTCTCCAGTATCTATTATTCCACAGAGGATGTCCATGTGTATGCTTTATTTAGTTCCCACTTATAGGTAAGGACATGGGGTATTCGACTGAGTTATTTCACTTCAGATAATGGCCTCCAGTTTCATTCATGTTGCTGCAGAAGACATGATTTATTATTTTCTATAGCAGAATAGTATTGAAATTTTTGTATGTATATACTATATACATATAGGTATATAGTATCTATGAGTATATATACATATACATACACATATACATACATATAGTATTTCCTTTTTGTATATATATATACACACACATATATGCATATTATTTGTATATATATTAAATACTATTTTGCTATAAAAATAATGAAATTATATATAATTTCAGCATCTGTTATTTTTTGTCTTTTTGATAATATTCATTTGGATTTGGGTAACATGATATCTCACTGTGGTTTTAATTTGCATTTCTCCAGTGACTAGTGATACTGAGAATTTTTTTTATGCTTGTTAGCCAGATGTTAAAATTATTTAAGTAGATTTCCATGCATGAAACTCAAATGCTCAAAAACACTCATTGATACTATATTGCTCAACAAATAACGTGAAGACTCCTTAGCCTGATACTCAAAAGTCATCTTAATCTGTATCACTTTTCAAACTTATTCCCAAATCATTGCTCCAGGATGCCTACAACAAAGCTCAGCTGTATTCCTTGCATTTCTCCTATATCAGTTTCCCATCTGTGCTTTGCTCATGAGATCTATCTATCTATCTATCTTTTCTTTTTCTTTCTGTCTCTCTTTTCTTTCTTTCTTTTTTTTTGAGATGGAGTTTTGCTCATTGCCCAGGCTGGAGTGCAATGGCGTGATCTTGGCTCACTGCAATCTCTGCCTCCAGGTTCAAGTGAGTCTTCTACCTCAACCTCCTGAGTAGCTGGGATAACAGGCATGTGCCACCACTCCTAGCTAATTTTGTATTTTTTAGTAGATACAGTTTCTCCATGTTGGTAAGCTGGTCTCGAACTTCCAAACTCAGGTGATCTGCCTGCTTTGGCCTCCCAAAGTGATGGGATTATAGGCCACTGCGCCTGGCCTGCTCATGCTATTTTCTCAAACTCAAGTGGCTTCCTCCTTTTTTAAAAAATCTTTGAGTTCTATCTTCATGTATTCTATAATATAGTTGAAATGCCCTTCCACTTCAAAGTTATCATGTAAATTTTTACATCATTCCTAACGTGTCCCTGATAGTGTGGGTAGCAGGGGACATATACATATAGAAAACAACATCTTCTTTAAATAGACTCAATTCTGGTGGATAGACAAAAGTGCACCATTGAGGCAATTCATATATTTCCTACAAAAATTTTCCTTGGAACTTTGTAGAATAATGTATTTACTTCTCATAGACATATTACTTGTTGCCCTACATTATAGCCATTAACATATTTGTCTTCATTATTAGATAAGAAAATTATAACTGTGTCCCATTTATATTTTTATTATCAAGAGCTCCTTAAAAATGTATTTCATATACATAGTACAGGATTGACATGTGTATTCTAAGTGGATGAATAATATTAGATTGAATTACCTTGAATTTTTACTTCAGGAATATTGTGAGTAGGAACTCTTTAATCATTACTTTGAATGAGAACTTCTTAGTATGCTGTCTTACATTTAAGATATCTACAAAAGGAAAAATGTGAAGCCATTTAAATCTAAGGAGGAATCATCAAGGCTATGATAACTATCATGATGTATTCTTCTGACATTATCATATCTAATATGTTTCTGTCATACACTAGCAAAACAAATGTGAACTCCCTATCTGGTAATATCATCCTTGTTCAGATCATTTATAACATTTGTGGGACATATAACAATAGAACAAAATAAAGGCCAACATGCCATAAATCTACTAACTTAAAGGTAACAAATAATGCTAAGAAACTGTTAAGTAAAATATGTGCTATGTTCCAACCTTGACATGGTATTTTCCTAATCACCCGAAAGGGCAGGCTCAAGTTATAAACTCTTTGCATTTCACGGTCAGAAGGTAGCAGCACAGAAAAAGCACACCTTGAACCCTGTTGACTTCCTTCTTTTCTCCTCTCTTTGCATCCTCTCACACTGACAGAGTCCTTATACCCATAAGGACACTCCCATATACAGGTTAAATTTTTTCCACACATCCCTACTGACATCTGCCACTTGATTATCCATTGGGCTTAGGAGTATACACATTTAAGTCAGGTCTGTACTTAGCATGATGGGCTCAAGAGGAAGCCCACACAACCCTGGAAGTGGACTCAGAGCCATATGAGAAGGGAAACCCTCGGACAGGAGTGGCTAGAGTATGGGCTAAAAGATTGTATTGGTCTAACCAGCGGCAGCCCTGTCAGAGAGGGTAGGGCAAGGGCCTGTATGACCTAGGCCTAAAAGCAGTAATTATGCTTCCTGAATGTTCCCCACTCAACAAGTTCTACCACTCCTTTGAAGATATAATTTGCATCACATGTACTTGGTAGCAAGATATACATTTTTAGGGAAATTAATGTTTCCTCCTCTGAGAAAGCTATAGTCAGTAAAGCACATGTAATGAAAACATGTAAAAGACCTTGAATACCTATAATATATAGCAAAAATGTTTTGGAATACAGACAATTAAACTAGTGACTGCGATTATATGTGAAACTGATTTTATGTGAATGGACCCAATGGAAAATAAAAAACAGGCCAGGCATGGTAGCTCATGCCTATAATCCCAGCATTTTGGGAGACAGAGGCAGGTGGATCACTTGAAGCCAGGAGTTCAAGACCAGCCTGACCAACATGGGGAAACTCCGTCCCTACTAAAAATACAAAAATCAGCCATATGTGGTGGTACACACGTGTAATCCCAGCTACTCTGGTGGGTGAGGCACAAGAATTGCTTGAACTCAGGAGGAAGAGGTTGCAGTAAACCCAGATCATGCCACTGCACTGCAGCCTAGGAGACACAGCAAGACTCTGTCTCAAAAGAAAATAATAAAATGAAATACCCTGTGTAAACTGTTAAGAAGCTATAAGATTATCTGGAAAGTAACAACAACAGTGGCTGCGGAAAAATAATCAGGACAGCTGACAACTAGACTCAGTCAAGAACATCTAGTTTCTTGATAAATTAGAGAACAACAGAGTCTCCACTTGATAAGGTAAAATTTTTTTTATAGAAAGACCTGCTGAAAATTTTAAAATTTGGTTCATAATATCATAAAATGTGGTTTGGGAGACATTTTCTGAAATTGCCAATAGAGCTGAAAGTTTGTTATAAAGCATTACTAATTTGTGGTGCCATAAAACTAGCCACTCTTCACAATAATAACTATGAAACTATGATTTCAGTTCCAAAATACAAAAGAATTTAATGAGTTTATATTTTAGGGTTAATATAACTTTGAAAAGTTATGTTTTAGTATCTATGGATAGCAGTAGAGGAACATTAGAAAAACTATCAGATTCAGACCTTTGCTTGAGTTAGAACTACAGCACTCATTACATGTCTGACTTTGGGTGATTCAGTATAATTCATTTATACCGAATTATTTTAGAAAAATATTTTAAAAATAATAATATGTAATACTATCATTGTGAAGACTAAATTGGGCTGCAGGTTAAAGTAATTTGTAAACATCCTAATAGTAATGCTATTTGTTTTAACTATCTCCCACTGTGATTTCTGACATAAGTAATGTATAAAGTATATATTGCTTAATAGCTGATTTACTTGTTTTTAACTCAGTAGCAGTTAATTACTCAAAGTTTAAACCTGCAGAGTCCCAGAGTCTAAAGGGAAAAGACCCTGGAATTCTAATGTCCAAGGTCAAGAGAAGGGCAGCCTGGCTCTAGGAGTGAGAGAGCAAGAATTTTCCCTTCTGATTTTTTGTTCCATCCAGGCCCCCAGCTGTTTGCATAGTGTCTGCCCATATTGAAGGCAGGTCTTTCCCACTTAGTCCATTGACTCATATGCCAATCTTCTCTGGAAACACCTTCACAAACACACCTAGTGTAGTCCAATAATTCTAATAAAAAGCATAATCACCTGTTTCTCTTTCAGCAGAAGAGGGACTGACTCTGTCTACTAAAACACTGAGAATAAATAATGTGCTCACTTCAGCAGCACATATACTAGAATTGGAGAATAAACAATGCTTTACTGTTTAAAGCTATTTGAATATCCCTTAATCCAGTCAAGCTGACACTAAAAATCAACCATCATGGTGACCTATATGGGTGCACATTTCATGTGTACCTGAGAATACTAGATTCCTCTGCTGTTGGGTGGAAAGTTCTGTGTATGTCTATTTGGCCCATTTTAGTCTACAGTGTTGTTCCATTCTGCTGTTTCATTATTTGTTTTCTGTCTGGATGATCTGTCTATTATTGAAAGTGAATATTAAAGCCTTCTACTATGATTGTATTGCTGTGTATTTCTCCCTTCAGATCTATCAAGATTTGATTTACATGTTTAGGTCCTTTGATGCTCGGTACATATTTATAATTGTTATATTTTCCTATTGAATTAACCCTTTTATCACTATATAATGACCTCCTTTGTCTCTTGTGACAGTTTTTGACTTAGGTCTACTTTGTGTGATATAAGGATAGCCACATCTGCTCTCTTCTGGTTACCATTTGCATGGAATATGTTTTTCAATTCCTTCACTTTCAGCCCATGTCCTTAATTCTAAAGTGAGACTCTCGTAGACATCGCATAGCCTGATTTTGCTTTAAAAATACATTTTGATAATCTGTATCTTTTGATTGATTAGTTTAATCAATTTTTACATTTAGAGTAATTATTAACAGGTAAGGACTTACTATTGCCATTTTGTTAATTGCTTCCTAACTATTCTGTTTGGAAAAAGAAAAAAGTTTGCTTTTTTCCTTTTCTCCTTACTGTTTTCTTTGAAATTTAATATTTTTATAGTAATACACTTTGATTCTTTTCTCTTTATGTTTTATTATATTTCCTACAGGATTTTTTTGTGGTTACCACGAGGCTTGCATAAAATTTCTTATGGTTATAACAGTCCAAGCTTATAATCACTTCAATTGTTTGCAAAACTCTATACTTTTACTCCTGCTTCTCAATGTTTTTTGTTATTGATATTAAAATTACTTCTTTCTATACTGTGCATCCAATAACAAATTCTTGTGGTTATAGGCACTCTTAATACACTTCTGACTTAACTCTCTTACCAGGGCTAAAAGTGATTTATATGCCACTATTGAGGTATTATATTATTCTATATTTGTCTATATATTTACCTTTATCAGTGAAATTTATACTTTCATATACTTTAGTGTTGCCATTTATCATCTTTTTATTTCAACTTGAATAACTTCCTTTAGCACTTCTTGTATGGCAGGTCTAGTAAAAACAAACTCCTTCAGTTTCTGTTTGTCTCGGAAAGCCTTTCTCTCTCCCTCATTTTTAAAAGACAGTTTTGCCAGATATAGCATGCTTCATTGGCATTTTTTTCCTTCAGCACTTTGAATATAGCATCCAACTCTCTCCTGGCCTTCACAATTTCTGCTGAGAAATCTATCTATAAGTAATGAGAGATGTGGATTTTCTATTGGGGGATACTTCTTCATGGATATTTGGGGTTTCTATACATCTTGCAGTCAGAGGCACTTATTGCCATTGTTTGAACTATCTTTTCAAATGTTTTTTCAAAGTGAGTAGTCTTGAAGGATTGAGAGAGTGTTTCTTGTATGCTCAAAAGTCTCAGTCTTATTGCCTGCTGTATATTCCTATTGCTGTGTAAGAGATTACCACAAATTTAGAAGCTTAAAATAACACTAATTTATTACCTTATAGTTATCTATGTCCAGCATGGCATAACTGGTTGATATGGTTTGGCTGTGTTCCCACCCAAATTTCATCTTGAATTGTAGCTCCCATAATTACAGCTCCCATAATTAGAGCTCCCATAATTCCCATGTGTCATGGGAGCGACCCGTGGGAGGTAACTGAATCATGGGTGTGGTTCTTTCCCATGCTATTCTCATGGTAGTAAATAAGTCTCATGAGACTGGATAGTTTTATAAGGGGAAACCCCTTCTACTTTGTTCTCATTCTATCTCTTGCCATGTAAGATGTGCCTTTCTTTTTTGCCATAATTATGAGGCCTCCTCAACCCCATGGAAATGTGAGTCCATGAAACCTCTTTTTCTTTATAAATTACCCAATCTTGGGCATTTCTTTCTCAACAGTGTGAAAATGGACTAATACACTGGTTATCTTCTCGGGGTATTACAATACTGAAATCAAGGCACCAGCCAGATTGAGCTCTTATCTGAAAACTCGAGAAAAATTCTCTTCCAAGATTATTCAAGATGTTTGAAAAATTTTGTCTCACAATTATACTATTAATGTCACCCTTTCCTTTACAGGCTGTTGGCCAGATACTTATCTGAGCTCCTAGAAAACACCCACATTCTTTGCCATCTGGCTACTTCCATCTTCAAAGTCAGCAATGGATAATTTATGCTTTGTCAAATTCTTCTCATTCTTCAAATCTCTCTGACTTTTCTGCCTCTGACTATTGTGTCCAGATTTATAGGGCTCTTGTGATTAGGTCAGACATACTGGATAAACTCCCTTTTTCAAAAAGTCAATTTGTGATACAATATAACCTAGTCATAGGAATATAATTAATCATATGCAGAGTCCTGGGTGATATGCAGGGAAAGTATGCCAGATGCACAGAATTTTGGTGGCCAAACTTCTCTTATAAAAATATTTGCTATTGAGGAGGTTTTCACTTTAAACTATCTATTATCTAATACTTATTGTATTCAGATTACTTACTGGTCATGGTAAATTTTGGTAGTTTGTTCTTTTTAGGTAACTGATCTATTTAAGTTGTCAATTTATGTTTGTAGTAATCTCTTATATTCCTTTGATGCCTGGTTGGTAAGTAGTAACATCTACCAAAATCTGGGACATGCCTGTACCAATCATAGTGTCTTCAGCTCTCCCTCTTGCTGTGATATTCTGACTGTATATTTACATTCTTCATGTTCTGATTTGCTTCATGAGGCAGAGCCACTGTATCTCATCAATTAAAACAGGCTCCCAAATGCACAGCTGTGAATTTCTGATTACTCCTGGTTTCAATGCATTTTATTTTATAGTAAATGTCAATTTTCATCAGCTCAAATGTCCTCATGGCATAATATGACTTGAAGATATGCAAATACCTTCTTGCCAGATACTTCTAATTAGATGGAGGTTTTGAGTGAGAGGTACTCCATAATTAGTTGAGGTAATCAGGAGAAATCACACTTGATTATATGCCATAAATTCACTTCAGGATGCTCAGAGCTAGTAAAGGACTTCAGGGAGGCAGGCACCCAGCTTTAGCTTTTTTTTTTTTTTTCTGGAGAGACACTTTGTCTCTCTCCTCTCAGCTTTTAAAATCATCTCCTACTCTTTTAGATTCATGCGTTATAGAAAATATTACATTATAAATGGACCACCAACCAGGCAAAGAGCAAATGCCTCACAGCTGCAAAGATACTTAATAGTCAAAACTCAAAGCAAAAACACAGACGTCAGGCAGCTTTAAATGAAATCATTAAGAAGTGTCTCAAGTACAGACATTATGGTTAAAGGGAACTTGTCAAGTAGTGAAGTGACAATGATGGTGTCGCTTACTGTACACAAGAAAGGACTTTAGTGCTACTAACTATATGAAGGGAATTCCCTGAAGAGCTACAATCACAAGCATCTAAGGACATAAATTGATTTTTATACTCTTTCTCCTGTCAATCTTCTTGAAGCCATTTTATGTTAATGACTCTTAATTTGATTCATAATTTTGAAAACATCCTTTTCTTAAATTTGATAAGGTTTGTGTTAAGGTACACATCTGGACTGACAGTTGAAGTCCATGGAGCATTCCAAATGAGACTAGGCTTGTTTGAAGTTTTTTCTATGTATAGTTTTCCTGTTTCACTTCCACTGTTATAACTTAGGTATAACTTCAGGAAGGAAGGCTCCTCTTAGTAACTGAGTGAGATTTTCCACCCCTGGTTTTACAGGTCTCAATGTGTTTTCTGCTTAAATATGGAAACAACCATCAAATTTTCTGCTACTGTTAGCAGCAGCAAATCTGATGGGGTTCCAGCAAACACTAGTCTTGCCTTCTCAGAGAAAAGAATTCTGTTGAGGGGCATAAGGCAGAGGGAGAGACCAAAACAAGTTTTAGAGCAAGAGTGAAAGTTTATCAAAATGTTTTAGAACAGGAACAAAAGGAAGGAAAATACACTTGGAAGGGGACCAAGTGGGCGACTTGAGAGATCCAAGCCCTCCACTTGGGGTTTTATACATTGGCATACTTCTGGTGTTTCCATTTCTCCTCCCTTGGTTTTTCATTGGGGCAGGCTGTCCGCCTGTGCAGTGGATTGCCAGAACTTGGGAGGGGCCGCATGTGCTGTGTGTTCACTGAAGTTGTGGGCATGCTCATTTGAGGTGTTTTTCCCTTACCAGTCTAGTATTCCTAGGAGGTCATATATCAATTGAACTTCAATATTTTGCCTCTTAGTGTGCATGCTTGAGCCCGCTCACCCCACTCCTGAGATCTTATCAGGAAGCTTCTGATCACCAGCTTCAGGTATTTTCTATCTGTTGGGAGACTGCTTTTAACTGGTGCCAGCTCTGACCCAGTATTATTTTAGAGAGACAGTTTGACAACTGCCTTATCATCACCTGATGGTTACCTGACAATCCCAGGGGTGTGTGGGGGCCCTCTCCTGCCATGCTCATGTCTGCCTAACCACCTACTCTAACACTGATTGGTAGAGGGTGGGAGGAGGGTGTCAAATGTCTCTTTGGTACTGATATCTACTAAAGTAAAACAGTGTTTCACCCACACTGCAGTGCTTAATGCTTGAGTTATTTGAAAGGAATGTGGAGGTTGTGCTTAGATTGTGCTTTAGAAACAGGGACCATCCAATTGACTGGTTTATCAAGGCCACAGCATGTGCTTCTATGTCAAGTAGTTTGGACTTTATAACTCTGCTCACATTTATCAGGAATTACACAAAGATTACATTGTTTAGGGGACTTGTGAATGTCTGTGTTCAAAGACAATTTGGTTTTCATTGACTAGCAGCTCTTCATAGTAGGGAGAGGGTAGAGCCATTCAAAGTCCAATCCAAAACCTTAATTATACATTTGAAATGCAACAATGATCACTCTAGAATGAGAGATGATTCAAGTGTAATCTAGAATCGGGCAACAGATAGTAATAAGAAAATGTAATGCCTAACTTAATCAACATGAATAGCCAAAAAATAATTTCAAGATCAAACCAGGAAGATGAATGGATGCAATATTAAATGTAATCATGTAATAGTAATCTAAACTACCTAAGTTTGACAGTTATTTATTATGCAAATCAACCAGTATAATAAGTTGAAACTCCCCTGCAGTTCCAGTGTCATTGTTTCAATAGAAAACTTCAGAAACCCGTTAACAGTTATTCTCTGTCTTACACCTCGACACTGCAAAATTTGCTTACTGGTGTTCTCGGGATCAACAGAAATACCTCTTTTTTCAGCTCAGTTTATTAAACAATATCTATCTCATACCTCAACTTTATTGACTTGGGTTTTAGGAAGATCATGTTGGAAAGAGGTCTTCAACTAAATTAAAATGTACAAATTTGCTGCCCTTGGGGCTGGCTGATAGGGTAACAGGGAGTAAAGATTAGAAGGGTTGTGTTTGTGGAAGAAGTAGGTAAGTTGGGTTGATGGTAAAGGATTCTAAACATGGCCAAATAGGGAAAGAGCACCATAAAAGGTGGAGTAAATTACAGGCATTCATACAAGTTTGCATCACACTATCATTTGTGCGGTACACAATTCTAACTGGGTTCAGTTGCTAATCAACAAATTGCAAGATTTATAAAATTATTAAAAGAAAACTAGCAAACTAGTCATGCCATTAAGGCAGAGTAGAGGACTCCCTTCTGTGAAAAAGTATAACTTAAATACCCCACTTCATATCTGAGGCCTCAGGTGGCTACAATTATAAAGGGAGGAAATAGAGGGTTTTCTGTGTTTTTTTAATAGCTGCAGCACAGCAGGATCAATCCTGTTGGAATCATAAAATGATGCCAAATCAAATTACCACTAGCTCAAAACACTCCCAAGTGGCATCATGAACAGCTTGGTTTAATTTTTTTCAGTTTAGTTAATTTTGTTTCTGGAATTGCCATTTAAAATTTCTGAACAAAAATACAGTATTTCAAACACAATGTTTTTGCCTGGTGTAATGTCTCCAGTTCTTGGCAAAAGTGTCTGAGTAACATAATTCTTTTTTAGCAATTGACCAATGAAGCTTAAGGTCATTTGTGATAGGTACCCAAAGTAACAAGAAAATAGTATACATTGCTGGATTTTGACAGAACACAATCGAGAGTCCTTAGAGCTGTGAGTATTATAGCAATGCCCCACTCTTCGGTACCAATTTTATGTATTAGTCTATTCTTGTATTGCTGTAAAGGCATACCTGAGACTGGGTAATTCATAAAGAAAAAAGTGGCTTAATTGGTTCAAAGTTCCACAGACTGTGCAAGAAGCATCATACTGGCATCTGTCTAGGGAGACCTCAAGAAACTTAAAATCATGGTGGAAGACAAAGGTGAAGCAGGCACATCTTACATGGCCAGAGCAGGAGAAGAGAGATGGGAGAGGTGCCACATACCTGTTAAATAACCAGATCTCACCAGAACTCTATCACAAGAACAGCATTAGGGGGATAGTGCTAGACCATTAGAAACTACATCCACAATTTAATTGTCTCCCACTCGGCTACACCTCCAGCATTTGGGATTATATTTCAACATGTCATTTGGGTAGGGACACAGATCCAAACCACATCATCATTCATCCTCCTTTTTGTTCTATTCAGGCCCTCAGTGAATTAGATAATGCCCACCCACACTGGTAAAGAAAATTTTTTTTACTCACTCTACCTATTCAAATACTAATCTCTTCCCAAAATACCTTCACAGACACAAACATAAACAATGTTTTATCAGCTGTCTGGGCATCCCTTTGCCCAGTCAATTTGACACATACAATCAACCATCACACATAGACTTTACAGACACCATTTCTCATTCATTATTTATTTGTTTAAATATTTGGGGGAAATGTCCTTTGCTTTTTCTCTAATCCTCACTTGAATAGGCCATTTAAACAGTTAGTTGGGGCAATTTTTCACCCTAGTAAAGCAAAGCAAAATCGTCAAGGTACTCTAGCGGAACTATCAGTTAGTAAGAGGTGTATGCTAACAGACAGGATGGTAGGAATAACCTACTTTGTGCCTCTTCACCTGTTAGTAAGTACTGTATCTGCTTTGTTGCTATTGAGGTACATTAAGGAAATAGTCTAAAAGGATACCAAGGGGCCAAAACTGGGTCCACTGCATGAGCAGTAAAGTAGGCAATTGCTAATTGAAAGAAGCATCATACAGTTTAAAAATATGTCTTTACTAACATCTCCTTTACTAATATCATTCCTTATGGCACCAGCAATTACCATTCATTGCTATTTTTTCCTTGTTGACTAGGTCCACGCAAGTGGGGCTGAGGTAGAGCAAAGAATATCTCTTACTCAATGTTGTATTATGTGGTGCCAGTGAGTCTATCTTGGAATTTAGGTCTTCAGAGAATAAATGCATCAACAGCCCCAAACAGTTGTTATTGGGGTCATGTTGTATTACTTGACTTTTTCTTATCCAATATGTTTGGCATTTACTAAGCTCTTTTATTCTAGAAAGTCATATAGTTATTTCGGGAAATTTTTGCACATTTTTTAACTATTTACCATGCATTTCACCCTCACCCCCCACTGTTCCCGGTGGAACATTTTCTTGAAAATCACTCTAATTTCATTATTCTTTTTCTTTTTTCTATCTTCTTTAGTGGATCCTTAACATTATCTTCCAACATTTTATATTTTATTTTTCATAAAATATTTTTTAGGCCAGGCACAGTGGCTCATGCCTATAATCCCTGCAGTTTGGGAGGCCGAGGTGGGCAGATGACCTAAGGTCAGGAGTTCAAGACCAGCCTGACCAACATGGTGAAACCCCATCTCTACTAAAAATAAAAAAATTATCCAGGCATGGTGGTGAGTACCTGTAATCCCAGCTACTTGGGAGGCTGAGGCAGGAGAATCTCTGAGCCTGGGAGGCAGAGGTTGCATAGAGCCAAGATCTTGCCACTGCACTTTAGTCTAAGTGACAGAGAAAGACTCTTGTCTCAATATATATATTTGTTTAATGGATGGAAATTCCTATTATTTCAAAGATATTAGTTTTCTAGGAACTTCTCTGTTGCATCATTTTTCAAGAAAGATTTTTCCCCTTTTGCTTGGTTTTGATTTTTTTTCAATTTATCTCAATTTCATCATGAATTATTGCTACTTATTTTAGAGTTACACTTTATAAAATGTATTATAAATTCAGCATGTTCTGGTAGGTCTTTTAGACTGGTCACTGTTACCATAGGCAAATAACAAATGGAAATAATCACATATTTATTATACCCTTGTCAATAGCTGTATGAGTAGTTTCTCTGGGATTCATCAAATTTCCTAAAATAGAATTTTTTCCCTACATGTTGAGCAGGTGCTGTAAAACACCCTGTCCAGTTTAGTAGAGCAAGTGGGGTCATAAGGTGATAGATGTTTGGGATTTTATTATTCTGTATGCAGCCATTCACTTCATAAGCTTCTTTTTATGCAGGATCTCATCATCAGCTTTGTTTACTTACCCAAGACCTGATTTTCTAAAGTTAAATCTTACCAGAAAATAAATGGTCTAACTTATATCAGAGTGAGGAAGTGAAAATTTGCCTGCAAGGACTCAGAAGGTAAGTGTAATTTCTTTTACTTATTACGGTAAAATGCATATCTCAGTCTGTCCTTGCTGCTGTAAAAAAAATACCACAGATTGCATAATTTATAAATAATCAAAATTTTTTTGTCACAATTAGGTGACAAAAATTTAGGTGTCTGGTGAAGGCTCACCCTTTACTTATAAGATGGTTCACTGTTGCTGTGTCCTCATATAGCCAAAGGCAGAAGGACAAAAGGGCATTCACTTTAACCTCTTTTAAAAGAGCACTAATCCCATTTGTGAGAGTGGAGTGGTCATGACATAATCACTTCCCAAGGCCCTACCTGTTAATATCATCACATTGGGTATTAGGTTCCAACATAAGAATTTTGGAAAGATGAATATATTCAAACTATAGCAACATATAACATAAATTTTATCTTTTTAACTATTTTAAAGTGCACAATTCAGTATGATTTAGTGCATTCCCAATGTTTTACAACTGTCATCACTGTTTAATTCCAATGAACACATTCACTGCTCCAAAAGAAACCTCAAACCAATTAGGTAGTCATTCCTATTGCCCTCTTTCCCTACCCACTAGCAACCACTAATCTGCTTTCTGTCTCTACATATTTGCCTATACTGGATATTTCACAGTAATCAAATAATAGAATATGTGGCCTCATGTGTCTGATTTATCTTTCTGAGCATAATGTTTTCAAGGTTAGTCCATGTTGCAGCATGTATCAATATGACTTTCCCTTTTGTGGCTGAATAATATTCCATGATATGTGTACAATGTATTTATTGGTTGTACATTCAGGTTGTTTCCACTTTGGCTACTGTGAATATTGCTGCTGTAAAAATCTTTGTTCAAATGTTTACCACTTGTTTTCAATTACTTAGGTCATATATACCCAGGAATAGAATTGCCGTGTCATATCGTAATTGTGTGTTTAACATTTTGAGGAATCTCCAAACCATTTTTCATAGTGGTTCCATTATTTTATATTGCCACCAGCAATGTATGGAGGTTCCAATGTTTTCACATTCTGGTCGACATTCATTATTTTCCCTTTGTATATATAAAAATACAGCCACCTAGTAGATATGAAATGGTATCTGGTGATTTCAATTTGTACTTATCTAATGATTAATGACATCATGCATCTTTACATGTGGTTGTTTGATAATTGTATACCTTCTTTGAATAAATTTATATTTAAGTCATTTGTTCATTTTTTTCACCGAGTTATTTGTTTTGTTGAGTTATGAGTTCTTTATACATTCCACATATTAGTCCCTTATCAGACATATAATTTGCAAACATTTTCTACTATTCTTTGGGTTGTCTTTTAACTCTCTAGATAATGTACTTTGATGGCAAAAGTTTGGAATTTTCATGAGATCAAATTTATTGACTTTTTTCTTTTGTTGCTTGTATTTTTGGTGGCACATCCAAAGAATTATTACCAAATCCAAGATCATGAAAATTTATCCCTGTTTTCTTCAATGATTTTTATAATTTCAGCTCTAATATTTAGGTCTTTAACTCATTTTGAATTAATTTTTATATATAGTGTGTCATAAGGGCCAACTACATTGTTTTACATGTGGATATCCAGTTGTCTTAATAACATTTGTTGAAGATACTATTCTTTCCCCATTGAATGGCACCCTACTGGAAAATCAAAATGTATGGGTTAATTTCAAAATTCTTAATTCTATTATATTAATCATTATGTTTCTCTTTATGCCAAAAACATACTGTTTTAATTACAGCTTTGTAATAAGTGTTAACATCAAGAAGCATGAGTCCTCCAAATTTATTCTTCTGTTTGTCTATTCTGGGTCCATTGTAGTGTTACATGAATTTGAGGATTAACTTTTCCATTTCTTAGAAAAATAGGGCATTGTGATTTTGATAAAAATTGCATTGAATCTAAACATCCCTTTGGTCTAAACATATTACTACACATCTATAAAAATGGCTAAAACCCAAAACACTAACACTAAATGTAGATGAGAATGTGGACCAACATGAAATCTCATTCATTGCTGGTAGTAATACAAAATAGTATAGCTACTTTGGAAGAGAATTTGGCAGTTTTATACCAAGTTAAACATATTCTTACAGGCCAGGTGCAGTGGCTCAAATCTGTAATTCCAGCATTTTGGGAGGCTGAGGTGGGCAGATTGTTTGACTCCAGGAGCTCAAAACCAGCCTGGATGACATGGAAAACTCCCATCTCTATAAAAAGTACAGGCCGGGCACAGTGGCTCATGCCTGTAATCCCAGCACTTTGGGAGGTCGAGGTGGGTGGATCCCGTGGTCAAGAGATCGAGACCATCCTGGTCAACATGGTGAAACCCCGTCTCTACTAAAAAAAAATACAAAATTAGCGGGCGTGGTGGCGTGTGCCTGTAATCCCAGCTACTCAGGAGGCTGAGGCAGGACAATTGCCTGAACCCAGGAGGCGGTGGTTGCGGTGAGCCGAGATTGTGCCATTGCACTCCATCCTGGGTAACAAGAGTGAAACTCCATCTCAAAAAAATAAAAAAGGTACAAAAAATTAGCCAGGTGTGGTGGTGCATGCCTGTCATCCCAGCTACTCAGGAGGCTGAGGTGGGATGATCACTTAAGCCTGGGAGATGGAGATTGCAATGAGCCGAGATTGTGCCACTGCACTTTAGCCTGAATGACAGAGTAATACACTGTCTGTCTCTGTCTCTTTTTTCTCTCTCTACATATATATAGATAGATAGATAGATAGATAGATAGATAGATAGATAGATACACACACACACACACACATATGTATATATTCTTACCATATGATCCAGCAATTTAATTGCATTTTTGCATTTACCCAAATGATTTGAAAATTTATATCTATACAAAAACCACTATACAAATCTATATCTTTATCTATATAAATTTGTATCTATATCTATACAAAAGCTACTAAATTTTGAAAATTATAAACATACATGTTTATAGCCATATACATAATTTTCAAAACTTAGTAGTTTTCAAGATGTGTTTCAATAAGTGAATAAACATACTGTGGTACATCCATACAATGGAATACTAACCAGTGATAAAATACAATAACCTATCAAGACATGAAAAGACATGAAGGAACTTAAATGCATACTTCTAAGTGAAATAAGCCAATCTGAAAAGAATAAATACTTCATGACATTCTGGGAAAATCAAAATTGTGGAGATAGTAAAAAAGTCAATGGTTTCCAGGGGTTGGGATGAAACATGGATAGGTGAAGCACAGGAGATGTTTAGGACAGCTAATTGATCCTGTATGACACTATGATGCTAGATACATGTCACTATACAGCTGTCAAAACCCGTGTAATTTATAACATAAAGAGTAAACCTTAATGTAAACTATAGATTTAGTTAATAATGATTTAGCAATATTGGCTCATCAATTTTAACAAAGTGCTACACTGTCAAGTGATGTTATTAATAGGGAAACTGGGGAAGATATGAGAGGATTTATGAAAACTACTTTCCACTCAAGTATTCTGTAAATCTAAAACTGTTCAAAATAATGATGCATATTAACTTTTTATTAATTTAATTTTCAATTTATTAATTTTTGAAGCAGCCAGATTAACCCTAAGCCAGATCACAAGGTTAGAGCCCAAGCAAATTCTCACACCAACGGCAGTTCTAGCTGTCCAATGTGTCTGCATCTGACACGACACATGACACTCCTTTGCTTGTGCACACACTTTTACTGATATCTGGGTTCTCTACAACTGGAATGCCTGGCTGATATATTTCATGTTCCCAGGCAGACACAGCTTCCACAGGGCTATCTTTCTGTGCTCCTTGCTAGAGCCACTGTTCCTTGGCCTGGAAAGGATAGAGGTAATGGACTGAGAGATAGGGAGTACTAATGGAAGAGCATGCAGGACCACAGGAACCTAAAAATGAGGAATGTGGTTGTGGTGCAAGTCCATCTGCAACCTCAAGATGTGAGGAGCCTAGACAGGTAAATTAACTTCCCCAGGAGCATACAGACAGTAAGTGACTTTGTGGAGATGGGATCCCAGGCTATCTGGCCCTCACCCTGATGGCCAAAGCCATGACCACTGTGAATCATGCTCTGATTTCTCTGGTTTCATAATCATCAAGGCCTCCATCCTGTCTTCCCACTAAATTCTGCCAGCAGGGGGAAATGGAAATTCCAGTTTCTGGCAGTACAACTCTCTGATCAGGAATCAGGCTCTGTCCTAGCCATTTTACATTCAGTAACTCATTTAATCCCTACAGTAGTTTTATGAGTGATCATCTCCATCAGAGTCAACTTAAAATTTCATGTCGAAAGAAATTTGCCACCCTTACAATTCTATGAAATAAGATTTGAAAAATCCCTCTCTCTGACTTGCACAAATTTTCCTAGGACTGTATATTATATGGAAGGGGAAGATGATTGATCATCACATGAACTGCTTATGGGTGCACTAGTTTCTACCAGGACAGAAACTGTACTTGGAAGAGTTATACTTTTGAGAAAATCATTTATCCATTGAGAAAGCACTGAAGAAATCACGAAGGAAGGCAAGGAATTTCATCTAGTAGTGATATACCATTGCTATCTTTACAGTATGCATGTGACCATTCAAAACCTAAACACATTTATCATAAAATCTGTGTAATAGCAGCCTAAGAAAAGTAGACGGATATTAAAGAAAAATAATGGAGATCCAAAATATCGATTATTCTCATGTCTGAAATAAAATTCTAGAAAAAAGGAGAAATAATAGTTACAGAAGAAAATAATGTTTTCTTGAGCTAAAAAAATATTAATCTGCACAAGAAAAGGTCTTGTTATGATCAAATCAAAATTAACACAAATTTTCCAATACCTGGATGTGAATGGCTAACATTTTGAATTTCAAAGGTAAAGATTACTACAAATTTGCAGGAAGTAAAAGAAAATGTTATCTACAAAGATACAATATCAATTTTCTCTTGAATGTAACAGGCTAACAGGATACAAAAGAAAAGCATACATAATATGTTAAGGGGAAAACACCATGTGTGATTAAATAATTCTACATCAAGTCATATGTAGATAACATAGAAATCATATATGGGTTATTCCCATGTAAAATTCCCTGAGAAAAATTATCAAACTTCAAAAAATCAATCAAAATAAAATCTTTGAAGTAGAAGTGCATAATATAACTTCTGAAGGTAGGTGTGGAAATCATTTACATATAGAAAGTCAAGTCTGAATAATTAATAAAAATATGATTAAGCACTGCAAATATTTAAAATAATTTTAACCTATTTTTTTTATAAAAAAAACTTTTAAATAAAAAATGATTCAATAATTTACCTCCCAAATATATGACGATAGCATCCATTTGGAAAAGGTCACAGTGTTTGTCAAATAGAACATTAAGGATCTTGCATCTTGTTTAGGCTTTAACTTTATTTCTCTAATTTCTAAAATGCATTATAATGGAAGCTTGAAGTTCTCTATTAATAACTTCCCCCCTAGATTATAAACTTCTCAAAGGGGATTAAGTCTGTGAATCACAAATACCTCAAGCAGTGTCTGATATATAGTAAATATTTAAGAAATCTTTGTACAATTAATGTGTAAGTAAATGAACCTTACTTGAAAAATTCTACATTTCCTCATATATCCCCAATCTTTGATAGCTGTCAGTTACTGTAAGACAAAAGTCTTTCTATTGGGTTAAGTATTGATTTTTCATGGATAATTTTTAAAATCTAAAGTCTGGAAATTGTTCTATAGTATGGATTGTTTGTATCTCTAATAATAAAACTGAATACCTATGGTGAAAGTTTTGGGTGAAGAAGTAGCACAGGATCACTTAAAGGACAAAAGGGACGTCATTAGGCAATGTAGACAAGTGTAAAAATAAATTTCTTTCTGATTAAGTAGTGTTTCATAGTCTAGCTTTTAAAGAATACTCAAGTTTGTCAGAGGATATGAACAATGTCACAAAAAAAGCACTGGTGAAGAAGTGCCTGTCTGGTCATGGTCAATTTGTGTATGAATATCAGTGAGCTGGAAAAGAGCAATCATTTGAGGAAGTCTTAGAGTAGCGTGACTGACATTCTGCAATAAGAAATACTTAAGGGTCAACACTCCTACATTTTGATGGGATAATTTAGCATGTGCCCTTCACAGATCTGAGGCTATCAGGATTGTTGCACATATAGAACAAGGAACATACCTCCTTCAGTTAGCCATTTTTTAGTGAACTTATTCCTGCCCTGCAATATGCAGTAAGTGAGAGAGATAAACATCTGTAATATTGTAGTCATTCTATAACAGGCCTAGAAAACATAAATGCTGTCTGTGCTGGGCATCTAAGAGCAGGAGTAGTTCTAGAAAAGCATCATCATATTAGTTCATCCCATGTGAGAAAGACCTAGGACATGGGATTCCAGTATTGTTTCAGTAAATCTCTCTGATATTAAATCTGTGGGATGCTGGTGCTAATGACTTGTAGAGCCAATTATCTAACAGAGGATGAAAATGCTGAAGTAGAGTCTGTATTTGGATTCCATAGAAGGAGAACCAAAATAAGACTGATGTACTGTAGCTATATTTGAGGTGGGGGTAATGCAATGAAACAGAGGAGGTAGGAGACAGATAGAGAAGGGAAAGCATTCAATAAGAGCTATAATATCCAACAAGTTGAGCTCAGTCAAATGCATCCACCTATTTAGGAAAGCCAGAAATAAACTATTGCAAGTAGAGGAAAACAAACCTCAGTAGAACTGGGCTCAATTCTGAATACAGCATAGACAAGTAGGAATTTATAACCAATTTAAAAGGATAGGGGTTAGTGGATTGAAAATTAACAAGAGGAAATGTCAAGGGCAAAGAAGGATTATGGCTAAACAAATTTGACAGGATTCTTGCTGAAGATAGGCCAGGTGATCAGATATCAAGAGTGGGGGATCAGGAATTTGATCAGATATTGAGGGTGGTAAGATGCAGAGGGGAAGGATTCTCTCTTAATTGACTTAGCAGGATTCTTGATAAAACTGGATTCTAGCAAGGAAGGACATGAAGCCCAAGATTGAGGCCTAGTCAAAAAGAGAAAGATCAGAGTAGCCTGACCAAAGTTTGATTGGGACAATCTTTGTCACACCTCAGAATTGTCTCTTCTCGGGGGCAAGGGACTGAGGCTACTTAGACACCAATTTCCATCAGTCATTGGTTGAAGGCTGCTTTCCAGGACATTAGTCCTCTGGTTCTCACGGCTGGCCAGTGTAGGCAGGGTGGGTTTTGATTGTCAAGAAAAGTTCTCAGGTAGTTGGAAGTTCCAGAGATTGCACTGCAGTAGTAAGGCACTAGAGAATGGGGGTGGAGCACTAAAAGAGTCTGCTATAAGCAGCCAGGACAGATTTCAGCAGAAGCGCTCATATGTTAGTGGCTGCTATTTCAGAGGGTCTGAGAGTGGACAGATGAACAGTTATTCTCACTAACACAGCACTTAGAGGTAGATAAGGCCTGAGGATGTTGGTGAGGACTGCTCATAGTAGGATGATGAGGAGCCATGCCAGCTTTTGTTCTTTTTTTGTCTGAGATTCTCTACCCAGAGTTGAAAATGTCTTTACCTTTTCTTCCCACTACACATGGTTGTTGGATATAAAAGGAATTTGGGGAACATTTCTTTTTTCAGCTCTTAGGCTAATCTTGTTGTCAAAACAGACCATATGCTCAGGATTTAAAATTAGGTGTGATTTACAAAGAACTGCCTTGCAACAAGAGAGGAGGGGAGTGCTCAGAAGCTAGTAGCTGAGTGATCACGGCAAACCAAATTCTTAAAATATCCAAATCATAGTAAACTGCTCTAAAACCAAAGACCCCATCCAATAATTGCCTTGTGGTCAGCAGCAAAGTGTAAGAATCCTGCACTCAGGTGCAGAGGGAAGACCTCAGTTAGTCTCAGCAGGGCAGCGATACATCAGCAAGGTAAAAGGGCTGCTGATAGCATGCTTCTGAAAAGTGTGATGATCTCCATTCATTAATACCTTACCTATGTTCTCTTCCTTTGAGACTTTTACTTTTTCTCATAGCACCTGACAGCACAATCTTTCAGGGAGAGGCTGGTTTCTTCACTAGTAGTATTGTAGTAGCCTGGCAGGCCCTCTCCTGGACAACTGCCATGGCCACCTCTCAGGGATGGCTGAGGCTTAGGAACTGAGACAGAGGGAGAGTAATTGTAGACATTCAAATAGTCATGGAGTCCAAGACTGAAACAAAGCAATGACAACCAGTGAACAAAATATCCTAGGAGATGGGGATGGGGCTCATGGGGCTTGGAAATTGAGGAGGGTTCTGGAGCCTGTCATCAAGGATGTTATTAGAAGTATTTCACAACAAATATGGTACAAATGAAGTGGTATCATTTGCCTGGGGAAATATCCAAGGTTCATCATCTCATACCTAGGAAATTAAAGATGCAGATACACAGGGAGTGGGTTTAAGAGCAGAAGTTTAATAAGTGAAAGAAGGAAGAGAGCTTCCTCCTGCAGAGGAAGGGGTCCTGAGTGGGTTTCCAGGCTTGGAGTGAGATGCGGTTGGTTTTATAGATAAGCTTGAAGAAGCATTGTTTGATTTACATAGGGGGCAGAAGATAGGTTGGACCAGATGTGCTATTTACATAGCATGTAAAGATGCTGGCCATTCCACCCTAATCTTTATTATGCAAATGAGGTCTTTACCTTGGTGGCTCCATGCTGCCTGCTTTTTTACTGCACATGTGGCAATAAAATAAAATGGAAGAGGGAACCTCTATGTTGAACATGCCTGACTTCCAGCTTTCCTTTTCTATTGGCACAGCTGCAGGTACTCACGCATGCAAGCTCCCACCTTGTTTATCTATGCTTTGATTTTTCAGGCTACTTTTTGTTAGAAAACAAATGATTTGAGGTTGCTTTTTATGAAGGAAGTTCCACCAAGAACTCTTTTACCCTTACAAACTGCCTAAATAATTTATTTTTAGCTCCTGTATCACAAACATTGAACAATAGGTAGAGCTGGATTTAGTGTACCAGCTGTGTAGGCACTAACTATGTAGTTACTAGGTTCTGAAGAAGGGGTGAGGGTGACAGGGGCAGTGGTGAGGACCAGCAACATAGGTATCCCAGAATAGCCTCAGTTAATTAACTAGTCTGGCACATACCAGAGTGAATGAGCTGTCCTGCATGAGGAATTCCCCTTGGTGCCACAGACTCCAGGTCACCAGCAACTTGTATGACATCTTTGTGTGGTGTAGGGGAAAGCATTCTCTGTTGTCAGGCTGGGTACATACGTTACTGGCTTCATTATGAGAAGGAAAGTCTCTAAGCAGGAAGAGATTTTAAGAAATAAAAAAGATTATCCTCTGTGGAAATGAATGAGAAAAAGATAGTTCCTCAGAAGGAAAATGTACTGTCTTTAGGAAAATGAGCTGGAAAAGCTCCCACCTCACTCTATAAAAAATGTTTCCCTCTTGTGGGAGAACTCAGACAGAAGGGCCCTACCGTGCAGACACAGCAGGGGATATTGATGTTGGAGAGGGTAACATGGGCTGGATTTCAGCAATCCCACACCTCCATAACTGGGCACTTTTTGCAGTGAACAAACCACACTGTACGGTGGCCTTGCTGAACCATGACAAAATGCTTCAAGGTTACCCCATTCTGTCCCCTAAACTTACTTCCTGTCCTTTCTTCATGAGCACCATACCCTCACCCCAGATAAATATATTAATAAGTTTAGAGTTTGCACCCATGAACATTGATGTAGCATATCTTTTTCAATTTATTTTAACTTGGGCACATTTAACATAGCACAGTGATGCAGTGAGAAAGACAGCTGGATAAATAGCTGGCTCTATGGTAAACAGGATGATTCTTTCCAATGTCAGGTCCATAACCTTGAATCCAGGGCAGTCCCTCCACTCCTAGAGCAGGAGAAGCAGTCAGGATTGATGTGTGTTCCTGCAAGCCATTCTGCTAATAGCCTGCAGGTTTCCCTGCAGGGATGACTTCCAGTGGTAAGAGGATAATTCAGTGTTCACAGCCCATTGATTTCCTGGCCTTGGCAACAGAAACTGTCAATAAGGTGCCAATTGTTGCAAAGGTTGTTTTGTGACCCATTCTTTTTTCTGCTGAAACTCAATTTGTCAGGGACATCAGACAGTTCATGATGACATTCATTCACTATGATCTGGGCAGGATTTGGGTCATTGACTTGGTTTCCACTTTAGTCATCTAACATTCTGGAGTGTAACCATTGTGCATATTTATACAAGAGTATGTATCTTAGACAACTACAGTGTCTGAAGATTTAGGACCTCTGCTTTCATAGCTTTCAGGGATATGTATTAGGAGGGAAACACAAGACGGGCTCTGAGCAGGATGACAGAATTGGTTTTCCATTATCTTGGTAGTGTCCGGTAGGTCACCTCACACCCTGGAAAGCAGACCAAGCTCTCAGATGAATTGTTTTATGACACTGTGATTAGAAATAATGGCATCTTGAAGGCATACTTGTAGTTTTGTAATTTTCCTGGGGCATTGTATGCTTGTTGACTCAGTAAGCGATTGCACTGCCTGTATCAAAGTCACCTCGGCTGCCCCCAAATAGTATAGAGGCAGGAATGCTGAGTCAGGCATATCAGTGGATTAGGTCCCTGCCCACTTTCTCCGCTGCACTAATGTTGGGGGACCTTTTATTTGCCCTGTAATTGTCCCCTGTCAAACTGGACCCCTGCAATGATGTCTGAGGGCTACTCCTCTTTACACTGTCACATTCTTTCCCAGGCTACACCATAGCATTGATGCTCTGCACTGCTCCTGTTTGCCTCATCCACAGCTTCTGTGCAGTTACTCAGCTGCAGTGGTTGTGCAGGTTCTACCTCCTCAGGCCTTTTACTTCCCCTTTATGGTTATATCATTGCATTCACGAGTCAGGTCTCGTCCTCTTTGCCCTGGTTACATAATTACTATAATAGTAGGGATATGCTCATCTCTGCTGTGTTTTCATCCTCTGGCCTAGCACAGCATGCACTGATGGTGGGAGAACATATTTACACCTTTCAGACTCTCTGTTCACTTATATAACTGTGTAGATGATGTGGCACTGCCCATCTTTGTAGCTTACATTTTCCTTTCCATTTACTGAGTCCCCTGACAATGTCAGGATGCTCCTCTTCACCCTGTTAAGATCTGTACACAGTTATGTGACTGCACCAAAGGGATGATGACTTTCCTCTTTGCCACTCTCACATGCCCTGTCTGTGTACACCATAGTAATAATGGTGAGAGGATCCTCTTACTTACTCATTCAGATCCACAGTGCACTCACACCACAGCCCTGATACTGCTTTCCTTGACCCTGTTCACATTGCTGACCCAGGTACAACCCAGCTATAGCACTGTGCTGGTGCTTTGGGCATGCAACTTCTTGTTCTGTATACATTGCAATGTAATCGCTGTACTGATGGTGCAGTGTTCTTTCTCTTTTTCCCATCCTTGTGATGCTGCCAAGATACAGCATTGAACTGATGGTTTGGGACTTCTCTTTGCCCCAATCACATGTCCTGTCCAGTTATACCTCAGTAATAATGGTATCAAGATTCTCCTATTTTCTCTGTTGACATCTACTGTGGAGTTTCACGACTGCACTTTTGTGATAGGATTCCTCCTCCTTGCCTTTTTCATATTCCACATCCAGTTCCATCTGTGCATCAGGGATCATCCTCTTTTCCCTGTTCAAATTTCTAGTCCAGTTACAACATCATAACAAGGGCATGGGACTTTTTCTATTTGCCATGTTCACATTCCAGACCAGATACATCATTGTACTTGTGAGTGAAACCTCATCCTCTTTGCCCTATTCACATCCCCTATGCAGTTATACTATTACAATTTTAATGCAGGGCTGCTACTCTTTGCACAGATAACATCTGCTGCCTAGTTATGATAGTGACACCAACACACTGAGGGGGCAGGGATACTTGTCTTTACCTTATTAGAATGCTCTTCTCAATGACAGCATTACACTGATGCTGTGAGAATGCTCTTCTTTGACCTGTTCACATTCCTGGTCCAGTTACACCTCTGCACTGATATTGTGGGGTTACTCCTCTGTGCCCGGTTAACATTCTTGTACAAGTTATACCACTGAAGTTATTGCTCAAGGCTCTTCCTCCATGCCCTGTTCATGTCTCTGTACCCTGGGATCCATGCCCACTCTCCTCTGTTGAGAGACGATGCTTCATCCTCCTCTTTGTTTAATTTACATTGTCTGTACACTTGTACCACTACACTGACAAACTGATGGTTGCCGGCCTTATTCTATTTACCTCAATCATATTCCCTTCCTAGTTATACCACAGCATTAATGGTCCAGAGCTTTTGTCTTGGCCCTGTTAACATGCTCTACACTGTACCTTGTACTTGTGTGAGGGGGAGGTGTTCATTCTTCTTGTACTGTTCATATCCATTTCCACTTACATCACTGCACTAATGGTGCTGAGTCCCCATTCTTAGCTGTGATCACATTCCTTGTCCAGAGTCACCACTATAATGTTCTCCCCACTTCCTGTGCACATCTTCCATTCAGGAACTAATAATGCAGGTTTCCTCCTGCACCCATAAGATTTGGGGCTTCTCATTTCTGCCATTTCAGAAAGCCCGTCAAACTACACCATTGTTCTAATGGGGCAGAGCTTCTCCTCTTGGTCTTGTTCTTACCAACTTTTCAGTTATACCACTGCACTGATGGATAAGGTATCATCCTGTATTTCTGATCAGTATTGCTGTAGGGTTTTTCCTCTTTGCCTGTCTGCATTCTCTGGCTAGTTGCTCCACTGTAGTGATGGTGTGGGGCCCCTCCTAACTGGCCCAACCACCTCTCCTCTTGCCTAGTCCCTCTGGTTCTCTAAGGGTTTGGGGAACCACCTCTTCATCTTTACATTACCTGTTCAGTTACATCATTGCATTTGGTGTCAGGATTTTCTTCTTTGTCTCATCCACATGCTCTATCTAGATACACAACTGCACTTTTGGGGCAATGCTTCTACTATTTGACACATTCACATCCTCTGTCCAGATACTCTAGTGAACTGGTGGTTTGGGGCCCCTTTTCTTTGCCATTTTACACCCCCTGACCAAGTACACCACAGCAATGATGAAGCAGCCCTTGTCTTCATGGCCTTGTTTACAACCTTCTTTCAGTTCTGCTATTGTACTCTCATTGCCATGTTCGTATTCAGCCATTACTGCACTGATGATTCCAAGGTCTTCCTCTTCAGTCTGGGCACATACCCTACCCAGTTACTCCACTGGACTGAAGGGATGGGGTTTCTCTTTCCCACTCACATCCTTTTTGAGGTTCTGATACACTACTCCTGAGGCAGGGCTCCTCTTCTTTGCCTTGTTCACATCCCTTCTCCCTTACAGTACTGGATCATTACTGGATGCCTTGGGCAGAGCTCCTTCCTTTGCCCCATGTTCATCCTCTTCTCACTTAAACAGCACACTTAATCTGCAAGGATGCATTTCTTCTCCTAATCATATTTTCTTCCAAGGTACTCCAATTCACTGATAGCCTAAGGTTTCTCTTTGCCTTATTCATATATAATCTCTTTTTTGTTATTCCACTGTACTCATGAGACAGGTCTCCTCATCACAGATCTATTCATATCCATTACCAGCATGAACAAATGCACTGGTGGGTAATCAGTCCTCCTCATTGTCTTGCTCACACCCCCTGTCCAGTTATTCTGCTGCACTTAGGGTATACCTCTGTATCATTTTTATCTTCTGTCCAGTGTAGGGCTATTCTTTGCCCTCTGCATATTGCCCACCCCGTTCTTCCACTTCAGTGAACATTGGGCCTCCTCTTCTTAGCCGTACTCATAGTCACCTCCCAGTAACACCAAACTTCCCCTACCTCTTTGCCTTTTCTCACATTCTTTTCCCAGTTTTAACACTGCACCTCCTTGTTTCATTCGTATCTTCTGTCCAGATACTCCACTACTCTGATGGTGTCAGCTCTTTCCTATTTGCACCATTTACACTCCTGCCCAATTAGATAATACAACTGATAGTGTGGGGATTTTATACTTTACCCAGCTAATATCCCCTGTACCCTAGTATCCTTGTATCTTAACGGTGCATGGCTATTACTATTTATTCAGTTTACTTCTTCTACAATTACAGTTTTCTTACTGCACAGACCATGGGTCCCTACTTATCAGCCTATTCAAATCCTCTGCCAAGTTATAGGACTATGCTTACATTGGGAGGTTCCCCTTCTTTGCTGCTTCATACTCCATGCCAACTTACACTCTTCATTGATGTTTCAGAATAACTCATCTGTGCCTAATTCACATCCCCCTGCTTAATCACGACTATAATGATGGTATGGTGATTCACCTGTTTGCCTTGTTCACATACCCTGTACAGTTAAACAACTGCTAATGTTGTCAGGCCTCACTTCTTGGTTCTGTTCCTGTCACATTGCCATTTACCTAACCACTAATGCTGCTGTGGGGCACCTCACTTTTCCTTTGCTTAAATCTCCTTCACACTTAAACCACTATCCACTATAGTTACAGTTCAAAGCTACTCCTATTTGTCCTTTCACAGCTCTTGCCCAATTACTCCACTGCATGGACAAAGCTAGGTCCTCTTCTTGCCTTGTTCACATACCTTGCCCACTTACACCACTGCACTGTTGTAATGGGACTCTTTTGTTTGGCCATGTTCACGTACTCTGTCTAGTTTTACAACTGCACAGACTATGTGAGAATACTCTTCTTTTCTCCAATTCCATATTCTGTTTATTTTTCACACTACTCTGGTAGGATGGGACTTCTGCTCTTTACAAGTTTTTATCTTTCACCCAGATACATCAAAGTACTGATAGTCAAGAGTTGTTCTTTGCAGGGTGACATGTACTGACAACATATACCCTTGTACTCATTGTATGGGTTTTCTCATCTCTGTTCTTTTCACGTATCTTATCCACTTACACCACTACACTGATACTGTAGAGCTACTCTTTCTCTATTTGTAATCTCAGCAATGTTATGCCACGGTATTGATAGTTCAGGACTCTTTCTCCTTACTATGTTGGCTTCCCCAGAACTATCAAACCACTGAATGTATGGTGTAGGGCTCCTACTCTTTACAATACTTCCCTTCTCTTCCAAGTTATATCACTTCTCTGATGAATTTGGCATCACCTTTTTATCCATGATCATAAACTTTGTCCATTCATTCTGCTGCACCAGTGCCAGGATGCTCCCCCTGTTTTCTTGTTCACATCCCTTGGCCAGAGGATCATCCTCTTTTTCCTAACATTCTCTGTCTGCTTTCTCCACTCACTAATGATATGAGGTTCTTCCTATTTCTCTGTTCACATATCCTGTCTAGTCCTATCACTCTACTGCACTCCTGCATCACCTGCTCAAATTCCCTGCCCTGTTCACTAGTATACTGATAATGTCAAGTGCTCTATCTTTGGTGAATACCCACTTACATCACTGCACTCATGGTGCAGCATTCTTCTTCTTTACCCTGTTCATGCATGCTGTCCATTTATGCCACTGCGCTGATGTTTCAGATCTCTTCCTGATTGTCCCTGTCACATCTCCTGTAGTTATATTAGTGAACTAATGATGTGGGATCTATCTATTTGCTTTTTCCACAGCCTCAGCATAGTTACTTCTTTTTCTCATTGGTCATTCACTTCCTCTGTCCAATTTCTCTTCTGTACTTTTGGTGTATGCTTCTTTTTTCTTGCCATGTCACATCCACTGTCCAGTTGCTCTAACACACTAATGGTTTTAGGATCTTTCTGTTTGCAATTCACATTTCTAGTTAGTTTCTACTTCAGGGATGGTTTATTGTACCTTATTTTTGCCTCTTTCATATCTTCTGTTCACTTACGGCACTGCACTGATGATGTGAGGCTGCTTTTCATTATGGCATTCATATCTTCTCTAGAGTTCTGATGATGAAATGATGGTGTGTATGATGCTCCTATTTTTCTGTTCATAATCCTTTTTGAGTTACAAACTGAATTGATGTCACATGTTTTATTTGCCTTGTCACATTCTTTGTTCAGTTATAGTATCACATATTTTTCCTCTGCTTTGTTTTTAAAATTAGAATACACATCATAAAATTCACCATTTTAAAATGTACAATTCAGTGGATTTAAGGACATTAATAATGTTGTACAACCATCACCACTATGTAGCTCCATGACATTTTAAACACCACCCAAAAAATCCTGTGTCCAACAAGCAGTCACTCCACCATTTCCCCTCCTCTCATTCTCTGAAAACCACTTTTTGTCTCTATAGGTTTGCTTATTCTAAACATTTCATACAAATCAAATTATGCAATATGTCACCTTTTATGTCCACTTCTTTCACTTGACATGTCTTTAAGGTTCATTCCTTTTGTTGCCTCTATCAATACTTCACTCTTTTTATGGACTTATACTGTTTAATTGTATCATTATGCCATATATATGGCAGAAAAATGCATGGGTGAATGGAGAATCCAGACTAAGGGAGGACCCTGCAGAAGGTACATGGAAAGAGGAAAAATGCAGCCAAGGGGAGGGCTTGTTCGGTCATCCATGGGAGAAGGGAGCATATAACCAAAGAGGAGAAACAGGTAAAAGGTGTGTGGGAGGAAGAAGCATCAACTAAGTGTGTGATCTTGCAGACAGTATAAGGGTAGAGGGCAAAGCCAGTATAAAAAAACAATTGGCAGGAGGTACGTGAGAGTAAGAAGCAGGAAATAAATAGAGTCAACCTAATTATCTAGGAGAGAATATAGTATAAGAGAGTGATTGACAGGTGGTACATTGTTGAAGGATGGATCTATTCTAGTGGAAAAAAATAGAAAGGGGTACAAGGCTACAGTGTGTAGTCAGCCTAGAAAATCTCTTGGAGAAGTTGTACTGGTCAGGGTTTTAGCCAGTCCATTGGTAAACAAAGTAGGAAGTTCACAACTTCAGGGTACAATGAGCCTAGGAGAGGAACCAGCAGGTACTTTTTGTGTGGAGAAAGCCCTAGACTTTAGAGTAGGATCAGCAGGGAATGTATGAGATAAAGGAACATTCCTTCCGAGGGTACACCTAGAAGGTGGTGCAAGGGAATAGGTTGCATCCAGCCTAGGATTGGTCACAGTAGGCACTATCTAGAGGTGAACAGTACATCTAGTCTAGAAGAGAATTTAGTAGGGGGTCCATGCATGGAAGGCACATACAGATTAAAGGAGTGCTCAGCAGAAAGTTCATAAATACGGTGTGCAGTCATTGACTCTAGTAACAAATTTTTGGAGTCAGAGTGTGGCCAGCGTAGGAGTGAACTTGGCAATATTTGTGTGGGATGAAAAGGCATCAGTCTTAGAAGAAGTCTACCAGGATGTAAATAGCAGGAGAGAGTAGTCAGCTTATGTGACCCCAGTAGATGGTGCATTTGGGCAGTGCGAAGCCAAACTAAAGAAGGACTCGACAAAAGGGGCATGGGAGGAGGGAGCATTAAGACAATGGGGAGATCTAGAAAGAAGTGCTTCGATGCAGGAAGTGTCAGGACTAAGAGAGGATCTTACAGGAGGTGCATGGTTCAGAATACAACCAGTGAAGGGGAGGATACTTAGGAGATGCATGAGTAGAGGCCACAACTGGCCTATTTGAAGATACAGCAGTGCATGTTTGGAGGTTGTAGCAAGCCTATAGGTGGATAGAGGTGTCTGTAGATACAGATTGAGGCAACTCAAATAGGGATATTTTGGTCAGCCTAGAGGAGGTCATTGCTAGATCTGCAAGTTTGAAATTGTCAGCCACCCTGGAAGAGAATCAATAAGAACTGCATCATTGGACAGATCATCCATTCAAGGGTATGCAGAATGTTTATGGAAAGAAGGGACATTAGGCTAGGAGAGGCTTGAGCATGAAGTGCACAGGTGGAAGGTACAGCCAGCCTAGAGAAAGTCCTTGCAGGGGGTGCATAGGTGGGGAAGAAATGAGACCCAGAAGATGACTAACTGAAGGTACACTGGAAGAAGGATCATTCAGCCAAAAGAAGTCCTAGTCAATGGAAATGGGTCACACTGAAGCCAGACTATAATAGGACATATTAAGACATTCACTGCTGATGGTGCTGGAAGTTCATGGCTTAAATGGGCAACCAAGAAAGGGGATGTCCAAGCAGGAGGTAAAAAGTTGGAGGATACAACCAGTCTAGAACAAGACCAGTAATACATTCACAGGTTGGGGTAGAATTCTGTGTAGGGGTAGAAGTATAGGAAATGTGTGGTTGGAGATTGCAGCTGGCTATGGGGAGATGAGGCATGAGGTGCAGGGAGCAACATCTCTAGGAGACAATCTGGAGGGAAGTTTATGTAAAAAAGAATAATATATTGTAGGGAAGGATTTATCAAGTAGTGCAGTGGTAGAAGATACATCCAGCCTAGGGGAGACCCCTAAAGAAAGTGCATGGGTTTATGTTGCAACCAGTCCAGGAGTGATCATAATAAGACGTACATTGGTTCAGGGCACAGTCAGTCTACTGCACGAACTAGCAGGTATTTCATGGGAGAGAGTAGTTAGTCTACAGGAAGATTCAATAGGAGGTGCAAAGTTGAAGCAGAGCCACACTAGGGAAGGATATCATAGAAAGAGCGTATGTGGAGTATCCAAATTAGGGTAGTGCAAGGTAGTAGCACAGCTTGGGGGAGGGCACAGGGAGTTAAGGGAGTTGCTTGTAGGGGGTGCATTAATTGGTTGTCCATCTAGCCTAGGGGAAGATAAAGTATTAAGTATATGGAAGCAGGGTTCTACCAGCCTAGAGAACCCCATAGGACGTGCATGAGTGGAGGGTGCATCTAGCCTAGGGAAGGACTCAGTAGGAGGTATCTAGGTGGATGAAGTAGTCAGGTTAGGATAAGACCTAGTCAGAGGTGCACAGGTAGGGGGAGCATCTATCCTATGGGAGAACACAGTATGGGTTCTTTCAGGGAGGATGTAGTAAGCATAGTGGAGGATTCAAGAGGTATTGCAAGGGTAAAAGGTACATACTGCCTAGGGGAAAATATAGCATGAGGTATGTAGGAGGAGAGTTCCTCAACCAAGAAGAGGATCTGATAGCAAATGAATGGATAGAAAAACATCTAGCTATGGGAGGTTCCTGTAGGAGATGTATTTACAAAGTGTGCATGTAACCTCTGGGCAGATATAGCGGCTAATATATAAGGTACAGGATTCTACTAGCCTAGAGGGGGATTTGGAAGATAGTTCATGGGTGGAGAAAACAGTCAGGCTAGGGAAGAATCTGGCAGTAAGTGAATGAGTGGAGGGAGTGTCCAGCCTAGCAGAGGATTCAGCAGAGGTACATGGGTGAAGGAAGCAGCCACCACAAAAGAAAGTCCAGCAGGGATTCAGTGCTATGGTGGAAGAAGCATCCAGCTTAGGGGAGGACAAGGTAGACTATATATACTTATAGTGTGAAGGAAGTGTAGATATACACTTGGGTAAGAGCTGCAGGAGTTCATGGTATAAGGGTACAGGGACTGAGGAAGCTTGCAGCTTTGGAGAGAAATCTGTAGAAAGCACATGAATAGAGGGGTCGTGCAGACTAAAACAAGACTCTGCATGTGGCACCTAGTTGAAGGGAACAAAGTTTGATAGAGAACCCGACAGTCAAACCAGATGTGGTGGTTCCAGCTAACCTAGCGGAGGGCCTGGAAGGAAATGAATGTGTAGAGGATATATCCAGCTTATGGGAGGCCTCAGCAAGAGCTGTATATGTGGAGTTTGCAGTGAGCCTAGGAGATTATCCTACAGAAGGTACATGAGTGGAAGGAGAATACACTGTATAAAAGGACTCTGCAGGTTGTGCATGGTTGGATAGTTTGTTTACCCTAAGAGAGAATACAGCTGAAAGCAGAGGAGTATAGCATGCAGCCAATATAGAGAAAGCCCTTGCAGAAGGTTTTTTTTCAGAGGACAGCCACTGTAGGGGAGGACTCAGTAGGAAGTTCATGGCTAAGGAAAGCCCCAGGCCTATAATAAAATTCATAGGGCATGCATGGCAGAAAAAAAGTATTCAACCAAAACGCCTACCTGGCCATTGTTTGGTGGGTATAGGATGAATTTAGCTTAGGAGTAGGCATAGTAGATAGAGATGGATGCAGAGTACAATCAGCCTGTGGGAGAACTAGGCAGAAAGTGCACACATGAAGAGTACATTTATTTTAGGGGAGGACTTGGAAGGAAGTACATGGCTGAAAAGTGTACCATTCATAGGTGAGGACCCAGTAAGACCTGCATGGTGGGACTGGGAAGCCAGGCTATAAAATAACAAAGAAGGATGTCCCTGGTTACAGGATGCAGTCAGCCTAGGTAAGGGCATGACATTAGTTATAGTTGAGCTGAATGGGTTAGGGTGCTGCCAGCCTATGCAAGACTTGACAATTAGTTCATAGGTGAAAAGTCAACATGTCTAGAAAAGCAAGAACAAAAAGCATATGAGAAGAGATGTATACAACCCAATTAAGATCTGGCAGCTGATACATGAGTACATAATAAAGCTAGCCCATGGGAGAACCCATCAGAAAGTGTATGGGTAGAAGGAGAATCTGGTTTAAGGGGAAAAATCACAGGTGGTCCATGGGTACAGAATGCAGCCAGACCATGAGAAGACCCACAAGAGCATCATATCTTTCAAAAGGGAGGGTGAAACGCATGGGTAAAGGTCACACCCTCCCTTTTGAAAGATATGATGCTCAATTCATAGTTAGAATGTGCAGCAAGCCTGAGGAAGGGCATGGTAGGAGGTGTGTGAGTGCAGGGTACAAGCAAGATAAGTTTAGCTTAACAATAGGAGAACAAAACTGGATACATATATGCAAGCTTCAGCCAGCTTAGGAGACTGTCAATAAGAACCTGCCAGGAGGTAGACAGGATTAGGGTTCAGTGAGCCCAGGAGAAGATCCATCAAATAGTAAAAGAATAATTGCATGGGAGCAGCAGCTAACCAAGGGAAGGAATCTGTAGAGCTTGCATGGGTGAAGAGACATGGACAATAAGGGAAGATTTAGCAGAGGTGCATATGTTTTGAAAGCAAACAACTTAGAGGATAGTGCGTGGGTGGAGAGTGCATCAAACTGAGGGTAGTGCCTGGGTGGAGGGTGCATCAAGCTTAGGGGAGGACTTAATAGGGTGTGTATATGTATAATGTGCTGTCAGAATAGGGAAGTTCATGGTAGGAGGGAGAGTCATAGGCTGAGGAAGCTTCCAGTCTTAGGGAAGGTATCAGCAGAAGGTTCATGGTAGAAGGCAAAAAACAATTTAAACAAGCAATCAGGTCCTCGATGGAAGTTGCAAGCAGCCTGGGAAGGATCTTGGAAGAAGCAAATACATAGAAGGCATACTCAGCCTGGAGGACTCAGCAGGTGGTACATGGGTGCAGATGCATCCATATAAAGGGAGTACATGCCAAGAAGTACATGAGTGCAGAGTGCTGTCAACTAGTGAACAACCTGGCAGAAGGTGAATGGGTAGAGAATGCAACCACCCTAAAGGGGCCATGAAAAGAGGTCCATGAGTGCATTGTAATAACAAGAACATAAGTGGACACATCAGGAAGCACATGGGTGAGCTCAGAATAAGTATGTGAGCAGACAGCATCCAACCTCGTGGCAAATATGACAAGAAGTGTAGGGGTGAAAGTTTATTCCACCTAAGTAAAGATACAGTAAGAGAGAGATGCATCAAAGAGAATTCTGTCTGTCTAGGGGAAGAAATGACAGATGATAAAGTTTCAAAGTGTAGCTAGCCTAGGAGTGTATTGAAAGGAAGTGCATGAAATAGATGGAAGAACCAGTCTACATAAAGATTTGGCAGGGAATATATACCCTTGGGGAGTCCTAGCAGGTGATCATGGGTTCCAGTTGAAGACCACCTAAGAGGACTCAGCAATAAGTTCATGGTGGAGGGAGAAGAGAGTCAAGGGAAGATTAATCAGAAAGTCCATGGGTGGAGGCTGAACCAAGTTTAGAAGAGGACTCACAGATAGTGCCCCAGCCATCTGCACTCAGATGTGCACTTAGTCAAAACTAGTAGAGTACTTTCACAGGTGGAGGAAGCATCTAGCTTAGGTGAGACTCAGAAAGAAGTGCACGCATGGAAAGAGAAGGCAGCCTGAGGGAGCACTCTGCATGGTCAGACGGAGCAGCCAAACACGGAAGGACTCAGAATGGGGTGTACAGATGGAGTGTGCTTTCAATCTAGGTTAGGATACAGCAAAATAGGCATAGGAAGAAAGTACAGCCACACTAACAGAACACTATACAGGAGTTAAATATGTGAAGTGAACAGCTAGCCTTCTTATAGCCTTAGCAGGACACATGTATGTAGTGAGCATAACATAAAGCCTAAAGGAGGACTCAGCAAGAGGTGCATGGATGGAGGATACAGCCAGTCTAGAGCACGAACTAACAGGAGATGCATGGGAGGAGGGAGCATTTAATTTAGGGTAGGACATGGGAAGAGGAGGTGCATGTGTGGACATTACAGGCATTCTAGGGAAGGGCTGGAAATGAAGTCCATGATTGAAGGGAGCATTTATCCAAGCACAGACTTGATAATTGATGCAAGTGGGGAGGTAACATCCAGCCTGGTGGTGTATCTTGAAGAATATGCATTAGTGGAGGGTGTAGTTAGTGTAGAAATGGTCGGCCATGAAGTGCATGGATATATGGTATGGCTATCTGGAGAGGAGGAAGTCAGAAGTTTATGTGTGAGGTAGAGTTCAATTTGGAAAGGGGTATCCATCTCCCAGTAGGATCCTGCAGGAGGTGCATCTGAGAAGGTAATATCCAGTCTGTGTCAACAGATGCACGAAAGAAGGGTATACATAGCCTGTGGTAAGACTCAGCAGGAATTGCATGATTACAGGGTTTAGCCAACACAGAGAAAGACTGGCAGCATATAGAAAGACTGGTGAATGGTGCAGCTCTCCAAGGGCAGGATATGTCAGGTAGTGCCTGAGTGGAGAGGAGTGCAGAAAGCTTAAGGGAGAATTCAGCAGAGAGTGAGTGAAGAGGGCATCCATTCTAGGGAAACTTTCTTCCAAAGGTTCATTAATATATGGTGAAAGTAGCCTAGGGCAGGGCCTAGCAGAATACACATGAGTAAATGGAGTAGCTAGTTTATAGTTGAACTTATCAGAAGGTGTGGGGTTTAGGGTGCAGCCAGCTTAAAACAAGATGTATCAGGAAGGCATGAGTGAAGCACAGCAAGCCTAGAGGAAGATCCGGCAGTTGGTGCATGAGTGGAGAGATTATCCATCCTCAAGGAAGACCCAACAGAACATCCATGGATGAAGGATACAGATAACCAAAGCAAGGGATGGTGGGAAATGCATGAATGGAGTATACATCTAGCCTAAGGGACAATACAGCAATAAGTGCAGATGTATAGGCAGCACCTGGGTTGCAGTGTAACAATTGAAATGAATTGCATGGGTAGAGGAATTGCATGGGCATGAAAATGCACCCAGCCTAGGACAGGACCCAGGAGTAATTTCAGGGGAAGTTACATCCAGCATAATACATAGTGGAGTATGCATCATGCAATACCTATGTTAGGTGGTATATAGTTACAGTGTTTGGGGGGACAACAAACATTGCATAGGTAGAGAAAACCAGTCCCAGAAGAGGTAAAACAGGAGTTGGATGGGAAAAGAGAGCATAAATTCTATAAGACACTTGGCAAGTCAAGCTCAAAAAGGCAAAGGCTAAAGAACATGCCACTAAGCTGGGTTAAAAGTTCACTGTTGAGTTTTCTGTACATAAAAATAATTAAAATAATACAAATTTTCCTTCAAAAAAAAAACCCCAAAAATAGAGACTTGGCAAGTGATGCAGGGTGAAGCTAGCTTAGGGAAGAATATATTAGAAGATGAATTGGTCCAAAGTGCAGCCAGACATGGAGAGCATTCAGTAGAATGTACATGGGTGGAGGGACCAATAAGCCTACTGAGTTCTCAGCAGGAGTTGCAAAGTATAGTCAGCTTAGTAGAGTATAGTCAGCTTAGTAGAGGTTGTCAGAAAGTGTATAGGTGGACGGAGCATTTTTCCTAAAAAACAATATGGCAAAAGGTCCATAATACATTCAACCTAGGGGAAGAGTTGCCCAGAGAAGCATAGGTTGAGCCTGCAGCCAGCTTAAAAGAGGATATGGTAAGAGTTGTAAAGGTAAATTGTGTTTCATACTGAGGAAAGGACACAAAAGTAGCTGCATTGTTTCAGAGTGCAGCTTATGCAAGAACCCAGTCAATTAGGCAGTGCATGGATAAAGTGTCTAGCCTAAGGCAGGACCTGGCAGAAGGTACGTGGGAGAAGGGAGCATTCAACCTAAACAAAGCTGAGCAGGAGGTGCATATTTACAATGTGCAGCCTAAGAGAGGATACAATAAGAAGTGCATAGGGAGACATAAAATCAGGCCTAGAGGTGTGTGGCCCGGAGTCGTATGGGAGAAGTGAACCGTCCACCTAGTGGAATACTGGCAGGTGGTGCATAGGTACAGAGGGCAACCAGTCTAGTGGTGAATTGAATGAGGTTGTAGCCATTCTAGGGACAGATATTAGAGTGGGTATGTAGTAAGATGTAGTCAGCCTAGATGATGATATGACAGAAAGAATATGGGTGAATGAAGCATCCAGCCTGGGAGAGACTCATCAGGAATTGCATGTATGGAGAGAACATTCAACCCAGAGTAGACATGGCTGGTGGTGCATGGATGCAGAGTACAGGCAGCCTATATGAGAGGATATGCTAAGAGGCATTCCCATGTAGGGTACAGCCAGTCTCAGGTGAGATGTGTCAGGAAATGTATGGATGTAGGGAGTAACCATTTGGAGGATATCTCAGCAGGAGGTATGGAGGTGAAGGATACAGCCAAATTAGAGGCAGACCCAATAAGAAGTGTACAAGTGGAGGAATTATCAAGCCTATGGGAGGACAAGTTACATGGTTCATGATTGAGGAGGTTTCCAGTCTAAGTTGAAACATCTGCAGGTCACACATGTGTGGTGGAGAGATCCACCCTAAGGCAGTACCTTGTAGTTGGTCCATGAATGGAGGGAACATCTAGCTTAGTGGAATACCTAGCATGCAGTCAGTGAACATATAGAGGTTTAAGCAAACTTGGGAGAGGAAGCAGAAGGAAGCACATTTATATAAGGAGCACCCTGCCTGAGGGCACATGGCAGGAAGTATATTTTGAAATGAGCATTCAGCCTAGATCAGGCATAGCAGATGATGCATGGGTGCAGGATGCAGTCAAAATATGCAGAGGACATATTTGGAGGTGTTTTGGTGCAATGTATAGCCTCAGGCAGGAACTCCAAAAATGTATGTGCATAGGGAGAAGGTAGAAAAAGGGAATTGTCTTAGTATGTGCAAAAACAGGATACGGTCAGGCTAGAGAATAACCAGGCAAGAAGTGTATATGTGAAAGGAGATCAAACCTAGGAAGGACATGGTATGAGAGGAATGGGTTCAACGAACTAGCTTAAATAGAGACCTACATGCATAGAGGTCATCCAGTCAGTGGCTGGTCCCAGTAGTTAGTTCATGGGTAGAGGTAACACCTAGCTTATTGGAATATAAGGCCAGCAGTTCATGTGTGGAAGTTAAAACTATTCTAGAGGAACAGTTGGGAGAAATAGCATCTGTAGAGGGAGTATCCTGCCTAAGTGAGAACTCATCAGGAAACGTATAGACGAGGCTGTTGTCAGACTAATGAAGGATAGGGCAGGAGGTGCATTGATGGAAGATGCAGTCAGCCTATGGGTGGATGTAGGAAAGAGGTGCATGGGTGGAAGTCACTGCCAGCCATGAAAAGTGCATGTCACCAGATTCATCACTGCAAAGTGGAGGCAGCCTAGAGGATTGTAAAAATAAGTGCATGGGTGGAGAGAGAATCCAGTCTAGTACAGAATGTGGCAGAAGATGCATGCAAGGAGGAAACATTAGTACTAGATTAGATGTGTCGTATGTTGCATGGTTCCAGGGTGCACTGCAAATAACGTAGGATGGTGTTGGAGGTGCATAGGTGAAGAATGTAGGGCCAAGCGGCTGTTGAGAATACACCCAGCATAGTGGAATATGTATTATGCAGTACCTGTGTGTATGTTTCTGCCATCCAAAGGTAGAAACCAACAGAATCTGCATGGATGAAGCTAGAATTCTGCCTAAAAAAGATTTCAGAAGTAGGTATGTGTAAGGAGGGAGAAACAAGACTGGAGAAAGGTTCAGTGAGGTTTGCATGAGAATAGACTGCAGCCCTCCAGAGTGGAAAACTTGGAGGGTATGCATGGTTGGAAGGAGCATTGAGCCTAAGTTAGGACCCTTCAGAAGGGTACATGATGGGTAGGAGAGGACCTGAAATGAATTGCCTGGGTGGAAGAAATGCATGGGCATGAAAATACATCCAGCCTAGGACAGAACCCAGGAGTAATTTCAGGGGAAATTACATCCAGCATAGATTTGGCAAGATTCAGCAAGGATGCGTGGTAAAACAAATATGCAGTTTAGGTAAGGGCAAGGCACTAGATTTGTAGTTGGAGGGATCATCCAGTATAAGGGATCGAAAAGCAAGAAATTACTATGAAGTGTGCAGGCAACCTATGAGAGTGCCTGGCATGATGTCCATTGGTGGAGGGATCCTCCAGCCTACAGGCAGATCTAGCACATGGTGCATGGTTGGAAGGTACATGGAACACATGGTCTGGCCCTGCAGGAAGTACATCAGTGGAGGATGTGGTCAACCTTGGGAAGAGCTTGGCAAGAGGTATAGGGCTGGAAGGCACAGACAAGATAGTAGAAACCCCAACTAGAAATACATCAGTGGTGGATACAGTTAACTGCACAACTGGAGGTTCAAGGGTGGAGACAGTATCTATTCTAGGGGAGTATATTTTAATTTCAGGACTCTGTGGGTATAGAAAGCTGCTAGTTGAGGGGAGGACACCACATACATAGGTCAAGGGTGTCAACTTAGGAGAAGTCATTGCTTGAGGTATATGATTGGAAGTAGTATTCAGGCTTGGAGAAGATCACTGTGTCAATTCATGATTGGATGGAACAGTCAGCCTATAGAAAGGCTTGGTAAGAAGTACATGAGTAGAGGGTACATCCAGGATGAAGATAATGGGGGCTGGGGCCTTCTACAAGATCTTTGAGTAGACAAAGCATCTTTCCTTAATATGACCTTATTCTGATGTAAATGGATGGAAGTCACAGCATACCTGGGATAGGATCTGACAGAAAGTACATGGGTAGAAGCTGCAGTCAACTTAGGGAAGAATTTGGCAGGAGACTCATGGGTGAAGGTCTGAGATACTTGGGAGTGGTACATGGGTCACAAATGCATCCAGCATAAAGGAGTAGCAGGAGAAGCATATGTGAGGATAACATCCAGCTGAGGGTATGGCCTGGCATAAAGTTCCTGGGTGGAATGTGCAGGTAGTTTAGGGGATAACTCAGAAGAAAATGCAAGTGATGAGAGATCATCCAGCATACTGAAGGACATTATAGAAAAATGTATAGGTGAATAGTGTATCCAGGATAGGAGAAAGACCTGGAAGGAAATGCATTAGTGGAAGCAGCATACAGACGAAGGGAAAAAATTGTGGCAGTGCATGGATATCCAGAATAGTGGATAATTTGGCAGTAGGTGCATTGCTCACAGGTTTTGCCAGCATAGAATAAAGAAAAGACAAGACTGGAAAGAACATTCAGCCTGAACATAGATCCTCAGAAGATAAGATTGAAGCCAGCCTAAGGCAGGCAGGGGAGGGGCAGGAAGTGAATTAGTAGAGTGTTGAGCTAGCTTACAGGAGGTGGCAGCAAGAGTGGCATGGAAAGAATGCTGCAGCTGAACTATGGAAAAAAGCCTGGCACAGTGGCTCATGCCTGTAATCCCAGCACTTAGGGAGGCCAAGACAGGCAGATTGCTTTAGCTCAGGAGTTTGAGACTAGCCTAGGCAACATGGTAAAACCCTGTCTCTACAAAATAAAAATTAGCTGGGCATAGTGGCACACACCTGTAGTCCCAGCTACTTTGGAGGCTGAGGTGGAAGGATCGCTTGAGCCCAGGAGGTTGAGGCTGCAGTGAGCGGAGATCACGCCACTGCACTCCAGCCTTGGTGACAAAGTGAGACCCTGTCTTCGACAGATAGGCAGACAGATAGATAAATAGACAGACAGACAGAAAGACAGAACCGGGGGAAGAATTAAGATGGGATGCATTGTAGGATGGAGCATCTAGCCATGGTGAGGACTCTGCAAGAGGTGCCTGGATACAGAAAGCAGCAACCTTTCAGGAGAGATTCTACTGGAAGTATATAGATGGAAGTGAGAAACTGCAAAGATGTGAAAGGATGTACATGTTTGAAAGTGCCATTAGTATAGAGAAAGACCTTGTAGGAGTATGCAGTCAAACTAGGGCTGCACATATTAGGAGATATGTGAGTGCAGTGTACAGCCAGGCTAGGAGAAGACATGGAGAAAGTGCATAGTTGGGGAAGCTTCCAGCCAACAGGTAGGCAGACTCTGCATTTAGTGCATGGGTGCAGAAAGCTGTCAATCTTGGGAGAAAATCTTGCAGTAAGTGCATGGGTGGTGAGGTATGCATCCAGCCCATGGGAAGCTGTGGCTAGAGGAGGATAGGAAGGATGTTGTAGACAGGTTAGGTCAGGGCACAATAGGAGTATGTATGGTGGGAGCATCTAGCCAAGGGGAAGACTTGAGGGCCATGCATGAGTGAAGGGTTCATACATGCTAGGGTACATCGATGTAGGAGGTCCGTAGGTGAAGGGAGCATCCTGAATAGGGTAGAATATGACAGGAGGTTTGTGGGTGAAAATGCAAGAAAATGAAGAAAGAATGTGCTGTACATGTATGGACTTAAGTTTCAGCTATTCTAAGGGAGAATGTGGTCAGAGCATTCAGAAGCATTCAGTTTAAGGAGAATCTTAAAGACCCAAATGCCCACTGACGATAGACTGGACAAGGAAAATGTGGCACATATACACCATGGAATACTATGCAGCCATAAAAATTGATGAGTTCATGTCTCTTTGTAGGGACATGGATGAATCTGGAAACCATCATTCTCAGCAAAATGACACAAGAACAGAAAATCAAACATTGTATGTTCTCACTCATAGGTGGGTGTTGAACAATGAGAACACATGGACACAGGGAGGGGAGCATCACACACTAGGGTCTGTTGGGGGGTAGGGGAGGGACAGTGGGGGTGGGGTGGGGAGGTCAGGGAGGGATAACATGGGGAGAAATGCCAGCTGTAGGTGACAGGGGGATGGAGGCAGCAAACCACATTGCCATGTGTGTACCTATGCAACAATTCTGCATGATCTGCACATGTACCCCAGAACCTACAGTACAATTTTTAAAAAAGAGGCATTATTGTTTTGTTGCAGTGAGCCTAGGGGAGGACCCAGCAGGCCATGCATCACTGGAAGGAGAATCAAGACCAAGGTAGACTCTGGAGGTAATGCATGGAAGGATGTTACGTCCAGCCTAATGTAATAAATGGGAGGAGTGCAGGGTTTCAATATGCAGTCACTGTGGAAGATCTTGTAGGAAGTGCAAGGTCTAGAATGCAGCCATGCTAGGGCTGACATAGGAGGAGGTGCATATGTGTGGGATTCAGTCAACCTTTTAGAAGACCTGGATGTAGTACATAATTGGAGGGAGCATTCAGCTAAGGGGAGAATGCTGTGAGAGCTTCTTGGATGCAGAAAGCAGCCACCCTCTGGGGAGGATCCAGCAGGAAGTACATACGTGGAGTCAGCATCCCACTTAAGGGAGAACTCGATGGGAGATGTATCAATGGAGGGTGTGCCACCATATGGGAAGACATATCAGCAGAGGCAGGGCTGGAGGGATTTCCATCCTAATACAAATAATCTGGAGGAAGTGTATACATGTAGGAAGCATCCATTCTAAAGCTGGAACAGGTAGTTTCAGCCAGCCTTAGGAACAATCAGGAGGAAGTGCATGGGTGGTGGGAGCATCCATTATAAGAAAATAATAGGGGCCAGGCACGGTAGCTCATGCCTGTATTCCCAGCATTTTGGGAGGCTGAAGTAGGACAAATAGGAGTTCAAGACCAGCCTGCGCAACATGTTGAAATCCCATATCTGCAAAAATAAAAATAGCTGGGTATGGTGGCACACACCTGTCATTCCAGGTACTTGAGAGGCTCAGGTGGGAGGATTGCTTGTGTCTATGAGGTGGGAGGATTGCTTGAGTCTGGAAGGTTGAGGCTGCAGTGAGCCATGATTATGCCACTGTACTCCAGCTTGGGTGACGAGAGTGAGACCCTGTCTCAAACAAAAGGAAGAAATAAGTTGAATGGGTTGGGGATACAGCGTTCTAAGAGGAGGTCTTGACAGAAAGCGTATGGGTGGAAGGAGCAGCAAGTCTTGAGAATAACTCATCAGGATGTCACAGGCAAGACTGCCACCTATCTGGGTAGAATCTAGCAGGAGATGCATTGGTGGAAGGTTCAATTGTCCTGGCAGAGGACCAGGCAGAGACTGTATGAGGGAAGGATGCAGCTAGCTTAAAGATGGATGCAGTAGAAAGCGAATGAGGGGATGAGATAACCATTTTAAGTGTCAGAATCATCAAGAGTTGCATGAAAGTAGGATGTAACCTGCTTAGGAGATGATGACAGGTAGTGCCTAGATGTAGGGACCATTCATTCTTTGGAAGTATGTGGCATAAGATGAATGAATGGAGGGTGTAGTCAGAATAAGGAAGGTGCCAGCAGAAAGTACGTATGTGGTAGAAACAATCAGACTCGAGGAGGGCAGAATAGAGGATGGATTATCAAAGAGTACAGGCAGCCTAGGGATGGACTTGGCCAGATATGTATGTCCACAGTAAGCATTAGTCTATGGGAACATGGAAAGACCTGTATTAGTGGAAGGCACAGGAAGACTAAAAAATAGGAAAAAGTAGGAAATGTAGGAAAAAAGGTAGGAAAAGATCTCCATGAAGTATATGAGTAGGAGGTATACCAAGCCTAAAGAAAGTCTCATCAGGTACTACATGGCAGGAGATGAATGTAGGAGGCATCCTGGCAAAGGGAGGTCTTAGAAGGAGTATATTATGGAGAGTGTAACAAGCCCAAAGGAGGTTCTGGCAGGTTGTGCATGGTGAAATGTGAATCTAGACAAGGTGAAAAAATGTCAGGGAGTCTATGGGTCACATGTACATCCATACTATTATTAGGAAAAGGCAAGAAATACAGGGGTGCAGAATCCAGCTAGCCTCAGGGATAACGACAGGAAGTGCTTGAATAAATGAAATCCACAATATAATGAAGAATTTCACAAAATATTTAAGTTAGGCTGATTCAAAGAGCCTAGAAGAAGTCCTGGGAAACTTTCACAGGCATATGGAAAATTCAGCCTATAGGAAGACCTGGGACCAGGTCCATGGGTTTAAGGAAAAACCAGCTTACCAGTGGCCTGTGCAGGGTGTGCATATGTAAGGTGTCACCAGCAAACGGGAAGAGAAAGAATAAACTGCATGTGTAAAGGAAGCATTAAGCTAAAGCATGGACTCCCCTAGACATGTTGCACCTTCCATGCATGCACCTTGCAAGGTGCATGCATGGAAGGTGCAACATGTTTAGGGGAGGACCCTTCAGGAAATGCATGATTGTAGGGTGTAGCAGAGCTATTGGGAGGGGTGTTGGTGAGGCAGTAATTCATGGGTGGACAGCACATCCATCCTATAACAAGTTCTTTCAGGAACTGTATTCATGGATTGTGCTGCCAGCTGGAAAAAAAAAACTGGAAGGAAATTCATGAAAGGAACCTGCATCCAGCCTAAGGAAATATCTGACAGGAATTATACAAATGAAAGTTGTGGGAGGTGGTCAAGATGGTTGACTAGAAGCAGCTAGTATGCGTGTTTCTCACAGAAAAAAACAGACATGGTTATTAAATATAGCACCTTCAACTGAAACATCCAGGTATTTGCACTGGGACTAATCAAGGAAACAACTTGACCAACGGAGAAAGGAAAAAGCAGAAAGTTAACCCGCCCAGGAGAGACACAGAGCCAAGGAAACCTCCCCTTCCCAGAGAAGTGGTGAGTGAATGTGTGACCCCAGGAACCCATGCTTCTCCCACAGATCTTTGCAACACTTAGATCAGGAAATGTTCTCATAAACCTACTCCACCAGGGCCTTCTGTCTGACACACAGAACTATGTAGAGTCTTAGCAGAGCAGCCACTCAGGCACACATAGAGACCCAGAAATCTTCAATAGCTGGGCTTTCCAGGTTTCCTGGCAAGAGTAGCTACAACTCCAGCAAAGCAAATTAGACCCCCATACATACCCCTAGGAAAGAGGCTGAACCCAGAGGTCTGAGCAGTGGCATTCTGCAGGCCCCACTTCCATGGCACCTCACAGGAAAAGACTGACTATTTTGGAATTCCAACCAGCCAGCAGTAGCAAAGTTGCACCTCCCTGAGACAGAGTTCCCAGGATGAAGAATAGACCATCATCTTTGCTGTTTGGATGACTTAGCCAATCCAGTCTTTGAGCTTTGGAGAGTCCTAGTTAACTGCGAACAGAAGGGACTCCCCAGCACAACTATTCTATGAAAATGTAGCCAGACTGCTTTATAAAAAAGTGTGTCCCCAATCCCATTCCTTCTCCCTGAGTGAAACCTCCCAACTTGGGCCTCCAACCATTACCACTGGTTCTCCTATCAACATGTATTTGAAACCTCCCTGGAACAGAGCTCCCAGAGGAAGAGGTGAGCCACCAACTTTGCTATTTGGGCAACTTAGCCTTTCCGGCCTCCAGGTTTTGGAGAGTCCAAGCTGACTGGGATTGGAATGATACCACACCACAGCACAGCTGCTCTAAAAAACATGGCCAGACTTCTTTTTAAAGTGGGTCCCTGACCCTGTTTCTCCTCACTGAGTGGGACCCTCCAACCAGGGTATCCGGCCTACAGGTGGATTTTAAAAGGTGATCCATACCTCCCTAGGGCAGTCTCCAGAGGGAGAAGCAGGCTGCCATCTTTACTATTTCATAGCTTTCACTAGCAATACATCCAGGTACTGAAAAATTCAAGGCAACCAGAGACTGGAGTGGGCCCTCAGCATACCACAGCAGCCCGATGGAAAAGATGCCAGACTATTACATGGGTGTCATTAACCCCCTGCAGGGTGTGGTGGCATGCACCTATAATCCTAGCTACCTCAGGAGGCTGAGGCAAGAGAATCACTGGAACCCAGGAGGCAGAGGCTGCAGTGAGCTGAGATCACACCACTGCACTCCAGCCTGGGCGACAGAGCAAGACTCCATCTCAAAAAAAAAAAAAAATTCTCAGCAAATGCAAAATAACTGAAATCATACCAAACACACTCTTAATCACAGCACTGTATAAACAGAAGTCAAGACTAAGAAAAGAGTCAAAACCATGCAATTATATGGAAATTAAACAAAATGTCCTGGAATGACTTTTGGGTAAATAATAAAATTAAGGCTGAAATAAAAGTTATTTGAAACTAATGAGAAAAAAATCTACAACATACCAGAATCTCCAGAACACAGCTAAGACAGTAAGACAGTGTTAAGAGAGAAATTCATGGCACTTAATGTCCACATCAAAAAGTTAGAAAGATCTGAAATTAACAACATAACATCACAACTGAAAGAATTAGAGAAATGAGAACATATCACCCCAAGGCTAGCATAAGTCAAGAAATAACCAAAATCAGAGCTAAACTGAAGTAAATCAAGAATGAAAAACCATCTAAAAATTTTTTAAAATCCAGGAGATGTGTGTGTGTGTGTGTGTGTGTATATATATTAGAATATATATATATATTAGAAAAGCTAATGAGATAGATATGAAGCTAGCTACGGTAATAAAGAAAGAGAGGAGATTCAAAGAAAAAAATTAGAAATGACAAAGTGAATGTTCCCACTGATCTCACAGAAATAAAAGTAACTATCAACAACTACTATGAAAATCTCTATGTAAACAAACTAGAAAACCTAGAAGGGATGGATAAATTCCTGGACACATACACTTTCCCAGGACTGAACCAGGAAGAAATTGATTCCCTGAAGATACCAATAAGGAGCTCCAAATTCGAATCAATAATAAACAGCCTACCAATCAAAAAAAAAGCCCAGGACCTGAGGGATTTGCAGCCAAATTGTAACAGATATACAAAGAAGATCTGGTACCATCCCTATCGAAATTATTCCAAAAAATTGAGGATAGACTCCTCCCAAACTCATTCTATGAGACCAGCATAATCTTCACACTAAAACTTGGCAGAAACACAAGAAAAAAAAGAAAAACCTTTAGGCCAGTATCCTCAAAGAACATCCATGCGAAAATCCTCAACAAAATACTTGCAAACTGAATGCAGCAAGCTAATTCACCATAATCAAGTCCGCTTCATCCCCAGGATGCCAGGTTGGTTCAACATATGCAAATCAATAAATGTGAACACACCATTTTCACATTTATTGGATGTTCATGGTAGAGGGTCCAGCCAACTGGGGGTAAGAAATGTCAGAAGGTGCATGGTGGAGATTCCAATTAATCTAGAAAAAAAATCATAGAATTATGTCCATGAGGAAATACCACACCCCATCTAGAGGTGGACTTGGTAGGAGGTACATGATCTAAGAAAGAATCCATAAAGGGGAAAACCTAGTAGGTGGTACACGTGTGGTATGTTCAGCTAACTTAAGGGAGAATATTACATACAATACATCAGTGGTGTGAAAATATGTACTAGGAGAGGATTTGAGAAGAGCTGCATTAGTGAAGGAAGCATCAGGCTGGGAGAGGACTTGTGAAGTCCCTAGGTAGAATGTGTAGTGAGCCTAGTGGAGCAACCAGGAGAAAGTGCATTGGTGGAGGGATAGTCTAGCCTGAGGTAAAAATGAACAGGTAGTGCATGACTTGAGAATGTATCTAGTCTCAGGGAGGATATTTTAGGAGGTATAGAAATACAGGGTGCATCCAGACTAGCAGAGGACCTGGCAGAAAGTTCACAGGTTGAGGAAGAATTTAGCCTAAGAGAGTACTTGACAGGAGGTACATGAGTGTAATTTGATAGCAGCCTCCAGGAAGACTTACCAGGAAGTACATGGTAAAAGAAGCATTCAGGCAAGAGGAGGACTTTACCAGAGGTCCATGATTATAGGGTGCAAGCACTCTAGAGGAAGATACAACAGGGTATTGCATCACTGTTTCGATACGGCAGATCAGAAGGGGATCTAGAAAGAAGTACATGGGTGAAGAGAGCACTGAGCCTAGTGGAGAATATGGCAATAAGTGCCTGGGTGGAAGTTGCATCTATGTGAGTTTAAACTTCAGTCTGTAATCCTAAGCAAAAAGAACAAAACTGGAGGCATCACGCTACCTGACTTCAAACTATACTACAAGGCTACAGTAATCAAAGCGGCATAGTACTGGTACCAAAACAGAGATATAGACCACTGGAACAGAACAGAGGCCTCGGAAGCAATGCCACACATCTACAACCATCTGATCTTTGACAAACCTGACAAAAACAAGCAATGGGGAGGATTCCCTGTTTAATAAATGGTGTTGGGAAAACTGGCTAGCCATGTGCAGAAAGCTGAAACTGGACCCCTTCCTTACACTTTACACTAAAATTAACTCCAGATGGATTAAAGATTTAAACCTAAGACCTAACACCATAAAAGAAAGAAAGAAAACCTAGGCAAAACCATTCAGGACATAGGCACAGACAAGGACTCATGACTAAAACACCAAAAGCAATGTCAACAAAAGCCAAAATAGACAAATGCAATCTAATTAAACTTATGAGCTTCTGCACAGAAAAAGAAACAATCATTAGAGTGAACTGGCAACCAACAGAATGGGAAAAAATTTTTACAATCTACCCATCTGACAAAGGGCTAATATCTAGAATCTACAAAGAACTAAAGCAGATTTATAAAAAAAAAAAAAACCCATTCAAAAACCCAAGCAAATGATATGAACAGACACTTTTCAAAAGAAGACATTATGAGGCCAAAAAACATATGAAAAAATGCTCATCATCACTGGTCATTAGAGAAACACAAATAAAAACCACATTGAGATACCATCTCACACCAGTTAGAATGGCAATCATTAAACAATCAGGAGACAACAAATACTGGAGAGGATGTGGAAAAATAGAAACACTTTTACACAGTTGGTGGGAGTGTCAGTTAGTTCAACCATTGTGGAAGACAGTGTGGCAATTCCCCAAGGATCTAGAACTAGAAATTCCATTTGACCTAGCAATCCCATTACTGGGTATATACCCAAAGGATTATAAATTGTTCTATTATAAAGACACGTGCACATGTATGTTCACTGTGGCACTGTTTAAAATAACAAAACCTGGAACCAACCCAAATGTCCATTGATGATAGACTGGACAAAGAAAATATGGAATACTATGCAGCCATAAAAATGATGAGTTTGTGTCCTTTCTAGGGACATGGATGAATCTGGAAATCATCATTCGCAGTAAACTGACACAAGAACAGAAAACCAAACACAGCATGTTCTCACTTATAGGTGGGTGTTGAACAATGAGAACACATGGGCACAGGGAGGGGAGTATCACACACTGGGGTCTGTTGTGGGGGTGGGAGGCTAGGGGAGGGACAACACTGGGAGAAATGCCTGATGTAGGTGACGGGGGGATGGAGGCAGCAAACCACCATGCCATGGGTGTACCTATGCAACAATCCTTCAAGATTTGCACATGTACCTTATAACTTAAAATACAATTAGGAAAAAAAAAAAAAAAACAAACTTCAGTCTGTGGCCAAAGGCCCAAGAGCCCCTGACAAACCAATGGCATAAGTCCAAGAGTCCAAAAGCTAAAGAACTTGGAGTCTGATGTTCTAGGGTAGGAAGCATCCAACATGGGAGAAAGAAGAAGGCCAGAAGACTCAGCAAATCTGCTCTTCCATCTTCTCCTGCCTGCTTTGTTCTCCCCATGCTGAAAGCTGATTAGATGGTGCCCACCAAGATTGAATGTGGGTCTGCCTCTCCCAGTCCACTGACTCAAATTTTAATACCCTTAAAATTAAAGGAGAACACCCAGAAACAATACTTTGCATCCTTCAATCCAATCAAGTTGACACCAATATTAACCATTACAATGACAATGCTCTTGTACGTTCTTGTCAAATAACAGCAATTTTGTGAGTTTTGATGGGAAATTATAAAGTATCCACCTCACAATCCTAATTTGGCTCTTTCTGGCTTCTTTTTGTTTTGTTTTTTTTTTTTTATTTCTTTTTTTAAATTGTTTTGCAATTATTTATTTACATTGGAAGCAGCCCTCGCAGTATAGGTATCTGAAAGCCAGACCTGAAGAACAGCAGCTATGACACCAGGAACAAGGGACTTAGGATACACAGTGCTTCCTTGTACATTTGTTTCCTTTAGATGGTCATATCTACTACCAAAGATTTTTAGAAGGCACTTTTCATGACAGCTGCAGGTCAAGGTCACACATTAAAATTGGCCCTAACTGGCTTTTTACTGAGTGTGAGAGTTTCTGACTCTCTTGGAAAGATCCCACCAGCTATTTTCATCTTAGCAGAATGAGGGCAGTGCCCTCTGCGGCCCACTAACTTCAAAAGCTGAACTCAGACACCAAGGCAGGATGATTCACAAGCTCCATTCATTCAGGCCTCACTTCATCTTTCACTAGTTGCTGTAAGAGGAAATCTTTTTTCTTGTTTTTTGTTTTGTTTTGTTTTTTTAGACAGCATCTTACTCTGCCACCCAGGCTGGAGTGCAGTGGCACCATCACTCTGAGGTTCAAGTGATTCTCATGCCTCGGTCTCCCAAATAGCTGGGATTACAGATGCCTGTCACCGCACCTGGCTAATTATTGTATTTTTGGTAGAGACAGGGTTTCACTATGTTGGCCAGGCTGGTCTTGATCTCCTGACCTCAGGTGATCAGCCCTCTTTGGCCTTCCAAACTGCTGAGATTACAGGTATGAGCCACCACACCTGGCCCTTTTCCTTGGATTTTAAAGCTGAAAACAAGATCCTGGTGTTTGTGGTCTTGGGAGAAGACACCATGTCCCTGAGGCCAGCCCTCACCTGGGCTGTGTGAAGAAGGCATGGATCTGCTGTGCTACTGCTTGTCTGACCACCTGCTCCAGTTCCTGAATGGAAACATTACTCAGTTGCTGAATGCTTGGAAATTTCTGGAGCAGAAGCGGAGCTTTAACCTTTTCAACTCCTGGGATCTGCTGCATGCTTCAAAGGAGTGATGGCTCAGACAGCAGCAGAGCTTGTTTCTTCCTAAGAAGAGAGTTCTTACTGGCCTCTATAGTTTGCTCTTGAACCGACTGGATGACGAGGCAGGATGCTTCAATCTGGCTGGCCACTGGAAGCAGCATCATTCAAAGATTCAGAACAGTAAACTTCTGTAAGGCTGGGAATTATTGTTCACTCATCTAGATTTTTTCAACAACTATAACTCCTTGAAGATTACTGGAATTTCTAACCTGAATGAGCCTCTTTCTGTAGCCATTTCCTGTCACCAAATCAGCTTCAGTGACATAAAGAACATACCATCTGTTCAACAGTTAAAAGTCTGGTGTCAAGCCATCCTCGAAAATGAGCTTAATTTTCCCTTGCATTTCCTGCACCAGCTGTGACCCACACCATTTCTCATTGGCTACAACATGCCCCAAAGGCACGTGCATGGGGCCCATGCCATCAGGGGGGGTTCCTTTCCATGAGTAGTCTCTACCTAAGGAGGGAAAAGCCAGGTGGCACTTGAGCAGGATCTCCCACACACGGCCCTACATTCCACTCCAAGCCGGGGCCTCTGGGGCAAGATCCCCTCTGTAGACAGAATTATTTGTTGAAGAACTGTCAAATAAGATTCTCTTTTTAATTGCTAATAGGAAAACATAAAGGCCTGAATGAAGGCCAGGGTGGCTGGAGAGGGGTGTGTGGTGGTGTAAGTGGTAATGGCATTGAGTTCTAATAAGGGCAGAGGCATGATCAGATTTGAATTTTAAAAGAATCCTGGGCTGGGCATGGTAGCTTATATCTGCAATCCCAACATTGGGCTAGACTGAGGTGGGAAGATCACCTGAGCCCAGGAGTTTGAGGCCAGCCTGGGCAACACAGCGAGATCTCATTTGCAAATCATTTGTGGCAAAATAAATTCTCTAAGAACCAAGAAATTTCTGTCTTGGTGTCCATGTCCTTCATTTTCATCATGTGCCTAGCCCCGACACCCCAGCTGGATCCACACCATGGCTCCTCAGTCGAGTCCTGGGCCCGGACCAACGTGGCAGGGACCCTACCATTGTCCCAGTCTAGAGGCCATGTTACTTGCAGCCTCGGCAATTCTTTTGGTTTCTTAACTTAAGAAAATCTTTAAAGGTCACTCATTTTCCTTTAATCACCAAAAAAGACTGCATTGACATGATTAAGTTCCCAGGAATCTCCATTCTTTAGGGATGAACTATATGGATAGTATCATTGTTTTATAAAGGTGTCTTGAAATTGATGAACCTTATGAGTTTGATGAGTAAAGTACATTTAAAAAATTTTTATCGGAAGGAGGACTCAAGATGGCGCTGTGAGAACAACCCAGGATTGGAGCTCTCATTGAATCCACAAAGAGGTGAGTCCGAGCTGCATTTCCAGACTGATCGTTGTTGCCCACAGAATGGGGAAACTCCCAAGTATAAAAAAGACACGGGACGCCAGGCAGTAAGTCTGCCTGGCGAAGCCGGCAGCCGGGGCGCGGCGGTGGCCGGCCCTACCCAGCAATCCCCACAGGGCGCGCTTGTCCAGGTGCCCTGTTGAACCGGCAACCTGAGATTTGAGAGGGCTGGACTTGAGACTGAACGAGACTTGGACAGTAGGCCAGCCCAGGGGATTGAAGGGACAGAGCGTTCGGGATACCCAGTGGGACGAACAAAACCGCGATTTCAAACTATCCCGAGCAGACGGTCCGAGACGCTCTGTGGGGGAGGGGCGTCCACCACTACCGAGGCAACCCGCCCCAACAGAGATACACGCCCACTGCTGATGCAGCCATCCGTTGCCGAGGCAACCCGTCCCTACTGAGATACACGCCCACTGCTGACGCAGCCTGCCATTGCTGAGGCAACACGCTACAACGAAGAGACTCCGCCACAGGGCGTGGCGGAGACCACAGCAGAGCCTGCAGGAACAGGGCGAATCACATAACAGCAGGGCGGAGACTCGGCAGGCAAACAGTGGCTAGTCTGCCTCCTAGCTGGGCAGGACACCTCAAAGGACATCGAAAAATAAAGCCCGAACCCCCCAACACAGAGCATTTGAGAAAAAAAGGGTTTTTTTAATGAGCTCTGTTGCAGCAGAATCAAACATAACAGCCTAACAGCCCTGAATGAACAACAGAGCTCACAGCTCAGAAATTGAGCTCCTAAAAAGAACAGACTGTCTCCTCAAGCAGCTCCCTGACCCCTCTATATCCAAAAGACTGACATTTAACAGGCATCATCCTGGGACAAAGATAGCAGAAAAAGAAACGGGTAGCATCCCTCACTGTGCCACAGCTGCTAGAGGTGCACCCCAGACAAGCAGAGCCTGGAGTGGACCTCAGCAGTCGTACAGCAAAGGGGCTAGGCTGGTAGAAGGAAAACCAAGTAACAGAAATACTTCACCATCAACAATCTGGGTGTCCACTCAGAGACCCAATCGAAAAGTCAGCAACTACGCAGACGACCAGCGGACAAATCCACAAAGATGGGAAGAAACCAGCGAAAAAAGGAGGAAAACACCCGAAACCAGAACACCTCACCTCCTAGAAAGGACCAAAACTCCTCACCAGCAAGGGAAAAAAGCTGGACGGAGAATGACTGTGACGAAATGACGGAATTAGACTTCAGAAGGTGGATAATGAGAAACTTTTGTGAGCTAAAAGAACATGTATTAAATCAATGCAAAGAAACTAATGAACTTAAAAAAAGATATGAGGAAATGATAACAAGAATGGATAACTTAGAGAGGAATATGAATGAATTAAAGGAGCTGAAAAACGCAATACAGAACTTCGCGAAGCATGCACAAGTTTCAATAGCCAAATTGACCAAGCAGAAGAAAGAATATCTGAAGTCGAAGACCAACTCAATGAAATTAAATGAGAAACCAAGATTAGAGAAAAAAGCGCAAAAAGGAATGAACAAAGTCTCCAAGAAATGTGGGACTATGTGAAAAGACCTAACCTACGTTTGATAGGTGTACCAGAAGGGGACGAAGAGAATGAATCCAAGCTGGAAAATACTCTTCAGGACATCATCCAGGAAAACTTCCCCCACCTAGCAAGACAGGCCAACACTCAAATGCAGGAAATTCAGAGAACACCACAAAGATATTCTGCAAGAAGAGAAACCCCAAGGCACATAATCGTCAGATTCAACATGGTTGAAATAAAGGAGAAAATACTAAGGGCAGCCAGAGAGAAAGGTCGAGTCATCCACAAAGGGAAGCCCATCAGACTTACAGCAGATTTCTCGGCAGAAACACTACAAGCCAGAAGAGAGTGGGGGCCAATATTCAACATTCTTAAAGAAAAGAACTTTCAACCCAGAATTTCATATCCAGCCAAACTAAGCTTCAGAAGTGAAGGAAAAATAAAATCTTTTGTGAACAAGCAAGTACTCAGAGATTTTGTCACCACCAGGCCTGCTTTACAAGAGCTCCTAAAAGAGGCACTACACAGAGAAAGGAACAACCAGTACCAGCCATTCCAAAATCACACTAAATGCTAAAGAGCATCAACATAATGAAGAATCTACAACAACTAACAGGCAAAACAGCCACTTAGCATCAAAATGGCAGTATCAAATTCACACATAACAATATTAACCCTAAATGTAAATGGACTAAATGCACCAATCAAAAGACACAGACTGGCAAATTGGATAAAAATCCAAAACCCATCAGTGTGCTGTATCCAGGAAACCCATCTCACATGCAAGGATACACAAAGGCTCAAAAAAAAGGGATGGAGGAAGATTTACCAAGCAAATGGAGAGCAAAAAAAAGCAGGAGTTGCAATTCTCATCTCTGATAAAATAGACTTCAAAGCAACAAAGATCAAAAGAGACAAAGAAGGCCATTACATAATGGTAAAAGGATCAATAAAACAAGAAGAGCTAATGATCCTAAACATATATGGACCAAATGCAGGAGCACCCAGATACGTAAGGCAAGTTCTTAGTGACTTACAAAGAGACTTAGACTCCCACACAATAATAGTGGGAGACTTTAACACTCCACTGTCAATATTAGACAGATCAACCAGACAGAAAATCAACAAGGATATCCAGGGCTTGAACTCAGACCTGGAGCAAGCAAACCTGATAGACATTTACAGAACTCTCCACCCCAAATCCACAGAATATACATTCTTCTCAGCACCACATCACACCTACTCAAAAATTGACCACATAATTGGAAGTAAAGCACTGCTCAACAAATGCAAAACAACTGAAATCATAACAAGCAGCCTCTCAGACCATAGTGCAATCAAGTTAGAACTCAGATTACAGAAACCAACCCAGAACCGCACAGCTTCATGGAAACTGAACAACTGGCTCTTGAATGTTGACTGGGTAAACAATGAAATAAAGTCAGAAATAAAGAAGTTCTTCGAAACCAATGAGAACGAAGACACAACATGCCAGAACCTCTGGGACACATTTAAAGCAGTCTCTAGAGGAAAGTATATAGCAATAAGTGCCCATATGAGGAGAATGGAGAGATCCAAAATTGACACCCTATCGTCAAAATTGAAAGAGCTAGAGGAGCAAGATAAAAAAAAACTCAAAACCCAGCAGAAGACAAGAAATAACTAAGATCAGAGCTGAGCTGAAGGAGATTGAGACACGAAAAACCCTTCAAAAAATCAATAAATCCAAGAGCTGGTTTTTTGAAAAGATCAACAAAATAGACAGTCAACTAGCCAGATTGATTAAAAAGAAAAGAGAGAACAACCAAATAGATGCAATAAAAAATGATAAAGGGGAAATCACCACAGATTCCACAGAAATTCAAACCATCATCAGAGAATATTACAAACAACTCTATGCACATAAACTAGTAAACCTGGAAGAAATGGATACATTCCTGGACTCCTGTGTCCTCCCAAGCCTAAACCAGGAGGAAGCTGAAACTATGAATAGACCAATAACAAGGTCTGAAGTTGAGGCAGCAATTAAGAGCCTACCTCACAAAAAAAGCCCAGGTCCAGATGGGTTCACAGCCGAATTCTACCAGACACACAAGGAGGAGCTGGTACCATTCCTTCTAAAACTATTTCAAACAATCCAAAAAGAGGGAATCCTTCCCAAATCATTTTATGAGACCAACATCATCCTGATACCAAAACCCGGCAGAGACCCAACGAGAAAAGAAAACTTCAGGCCAATATCCATGATGAACATAGATGCAAAAATCTTCAATAAAATATTGGCAAGCCGATTGCAACAGCAAATCAAAAAACTTATTCATCATGATCAAGTAGGATTCATCCCAGGGATGAAAGGCTGGTTCAACATACGCAAGTCTATCAACATAATTCACCACATAAACAGAACCAAAAACAAAAACCACATGATTATCTCAATTGATGCAGAGAAGGCATTTGACAAAATTCAACAGCCCTTTATGCTAAAAACCCTCAATAAACTCGGTATCGATGGAACGTATCTCAAAGTAATAAAAGCTATTTATGACAAACCAACAGCCAATATCATACTGAATGGGCAAAAACTGGAAGCATTCCCTTTGAAATCTGGCACTAGACAAGGATGCCCTCTCTCACCACTCCTATTCAATATAGTTCTGGAAGTTCTAGCCATAGCAATCAGGCAAGAAAAAGAAATAAAGGGTATTCAAATAGGAAAGGAGGAAGCCAAATTGTCTCTATTTGCAGACGACATGATAGTATACCTAAAAGACCCCATCACCTCAGCCCAAAAACTCCTGAAACTGATAAGCAACTTCAGCAAAGTCTCAGGATATAAAATCAATGTGCAAAAATCACAAGCATTCGTCTACACCAATAACAGACTTAAAGAAAGCCAAATCAAGAGCGAACTGCCATTCACAATTGCTACAAAGAGAATAAAATACCTGGGAATACAACTCACAAGGAACGTAAGGGACCTCTTCAAGGAGAACTACAAACCGCTGCTCAACGAAATCAGAGAGGACACAAACAGATGGAGAAACATTCCATGTTCATGGTTAGGAAGAATTAACATCGTGAAAATGGCTATACTGCCCAAAGTAATTTACAGAATCAACGCTATCCCCATCAAGCTACCATTGACTTTCTTCACAGAACTGGAAAAAACCACCATGAACTTCATATGGAACCAAAAGAGAGCCCGCATAGCCAAGTCAATTCTAAGCAAAAAGAACACAGCGGGGGGCATCACACTACCGGATTTCAAACTATACTACAAGGCTACAATAATCAAAACAGCATGGTAGTGGTACCAAAACAGAGATATAGACCAATGGAACAAAAAAGAGGCACTGGAGGCAACACAACATATCTACAACTATACAATCTTTGATAAACCTGACAAAAACAAGCAAGGGGGAAAGGATTCCCTGTTTAACAAATGGTGTTGGGAAAACTGGCTAGTCATGTGCAGAAAGCAGAAACTGGACCCCTTCCTGACACCTTACACTAAAATTAACTCCAGATGGATTAAAGACTTAAACATAAGACTTGGCACAATAAAAACCCTAGAAGGAAATCTAGGCAAAACTATCCAGGACATAGGAGTAGGCAAGGACTTCATGAACAAAACACCAAGAGCATTGGCAACAAAAGCCAAAATAGACAAATGGGACCTAATGAAACTCCACAGCTTCTGCACAGCAAAAGAAACAGTCACTAGAGTGGATCGGCAAGCAACAGAATGGGAAAAAATTTTTGCAGTTTACCCATCTGACAAAGGGCTGATATCCAGAATTTACAAAGAACTCAAACGGATTTACAGGAAAATAACAAACGAGCCCATTCAAAAGTGGGCAAAGGATATGAACAGACACTTTACGAAAGAAGACATATATGAGGCCAACAATCATGTGAAAAAATGCTCATCGTCACTGGTCATCAGAGAGATGCAAATCAAAACCACATTGAGATACCATCTCACGCCAGTTAGAATGGCGATCATTAAAAAATCTGGAGACAACAGATGCTGGAGAGGATGTGGAGAAAAAGGAACACTTTTACACTGTTGGTGGGAGTGTAAATTAGTTCAACCATTGTGGAAGACAGTGTGGCGATTCCTCAAGGCCTTAGAAATAGAAATTCCATTTGACCCAGCAATCCCATTACTGGGTATATATCCAAAAGACTATAAATCGTTCTACTATAAGGACACATGTACACAAATGTTCATTGCAGCACTGTTTACAATAGCAAAGACCTGGAATCAACCCAAATGCCCATTGATAATAGACTGGATTGGAAAAATGTGGCACATATACACCATGGAATATTATGCAGCAATCAGAAATGATGAGTTTGTGTCGTTTGTAGGGACATGGATGAATCTGGAGAACGTCATCCTCAGCAAACTGACACAAGAACAGAAAATGAAACACCGCATATTCTCACTCATAGGCGGGTGATGAAAAATGAGAACACATGGACACAGAAAGGGGAGTACTAAACACTGGGGTCTATTGGGGGGAAAAGGGGAGGGCCAGTGGGAGGGGGAGGTGGGGAGGGATAGCCTGGGGAGAAATGCCAAATTTGGGTGAAAGGGAGAAGGAAAGAAAAGCACACTGCCATGTGCGTTCCTACGCAACTGTCTTGCATGCTCTGCTCATGTACCCCAAAACCTAAAATCCAATAAAAAAAAATTTTATCTTCTAATTTCATTTTTTCTATAAACTTTCTGTCTGTCTGTCTGTCTGTCTGTCTGTCTCTCTCTCTCTCTCTCTCTCTCTCTCTCTCTGTGTGTGTGTGTGTGTGTGTGTGTGTGTGTGTGTGGTGTATATATGGAGAGAAAGATTTATTATGAGGAATTGGCTTATGTCATTATGGGAGCTGAGGAGTCTTTGGTCTGCCATCAGCAAACTGGAAACCCATGAAATCCAGTGTTGTATTTTAATCCAAGTTCAAAGGCCTGAGAAGTAGAGGAGCCAATGGTCTAAATCCCAGCCTGAGTAGGGGAGAAGATGAGGTGAGATGTTCCAGCTGGAGCAGTGAGGCAGCTAGAAAAGGGACTATCCTTCCTCAATCTTTGTTCTATTTGGGTCTTCAATGGATAGGACGATGGCAAACCACATTGAGAAGGGCAATCTGCTTTACTGAGCCCACTGACTAAAGATAGTAATCTCACAACCTCACAGACATACCCAGAAGTAAGTTTCAATCTGGCAATTCCTTGGCCCAGTCAAAGTGACATTAAAGTTAACTATCACGTTAAGTCTCAGTAAAAGGTACTTGAGTAGATGGTGGAGTCCATCTAAAGAAGCCTCTGATAAGAACTTCATGAGTGAAGGGTGAAGCCAGCCTAGGGGAAAACTCAGAGGAAGTGTGAAGGTGGAAGGTACTACCTACTCAGTGGAAGATATGGCAGGATGTGTGCACAGTTGCAGGGTGTAGTCAGTCTGGGGGGGGGCGGCATGGGAGGATCTTCAGGAATACAGTGAAAGTTGGCCAAAAGGAAGACCAAAAAGGTAATGCAAGAATTAAGGATGCAGCCTTAGGAGGAGAAATAGTAGAAGATGTATGGATGAAGATGGCAGTCAGCTTAGCAGAGGACCTGGAAGGAAGTGCATTGGGAATGAAAGCATTGGCCACTGGAGCACTCAGCAGGAGCATCTTGGTTGGGGAAATGACCAAACAAGGGGAGGTCACAACAGGAAATCCACTGGTAGAGGGAGCATCCAGAGATAAGATTTAGTAGAGGTGTGGAGGGGTGGAATGTGCAGATTGCCTATGGGAGAATATGGTAGGAAGGGTATGATTTTATTGAGTTTCCATCCCAAGGTGAGGAATATTCAGGGCAAGGATAATTGTTTGGGGCATCTAACCTAAGAGAGAATAGCATGAGGTACATGTTTCGAGGATATAGGCAGCCTAGGGAAGAAAACGGTAGAATTTATAGTATGTAAGTTGGAGATAGCCTGGGGAGAATCAGCAAGAAGTGTATGGTTGAAGCAAGCATACAATCTAAGGCAGGACCTGGCAGAACGGGCATGAGAGGATGAAGACTTCAACGTAGAGGAGACTTGGCAGGTCTTTCATGTGTGAAAGGTAGATTCAGCCTATGGGATGATCTGGCAAGAAATGCAGAAAGAATGAAATCACTAGGGCTACATAAGGACAGGCAGGAAGTATACTGGAGGAGGGACCCTTCATTATAGAGCAAATCTTGCAGGTAGTATCTAGTTAAAGGTTGAAGTCAGTCTAGAGTAGGATATATTTAGAGGTGCACTGGTATGGGGTGCAGCCAGCCTAGGAAAGTAATAAGTAGAAAGTGCATCAGTGGATGAAATAGCAGCCAGCCTAGAGAAAGTCTCAGCAGGAGTTGCAATAGTGCAGGGTACAGCTAGTTTAGCAGGAAAGCTGACCAGAGGTGTAGAGATGGAAGAAATGGCATCTTGCCCAGGGAAATAAATGGTAGGTGAGCATGGTTACAGAATGAAGTCAGTCTAGGATAGGAACCATAGAAGATACATACATTTGTGGTGGTTTCAGCTAGCTTATAGAAGGGTATGGCAGGAGGTGTAATCCAGTAAAATACATGGCATGGAGGGCAGTAGTGCAGTATGTTGAAAGCCCAGGATATTACTTTCACCTATACTATACACCAGATCACAATTTTCCTTGATTCTGGCTGCAATTTGCATTCATACATCTCCTGCCATGTGATTCTCCCCAGGCTGTCTCCAACTTACATAATATAAATTCTAGTGTTTTCTTCCCTAGGCTGCCTATATGCTTGAATGTGTGCATTGATCAAGAATGAAATAAGCCTAGGATCAGACATAGTATAAGACTCATGTGTTCTTGGTGTAGTCAGCCTAGGAGAGAACAGAGAAACATTTGCATGATTCAAAGGAGCATTTAGCCCAAAGTAGTTATTGGTAAGGGGTTTATATGGTGATTGTGCAGCCGGCATAAGAAATGACATCCTATACAGGGCATGATTGAGGACACTTCCAAACTAGTGGGAGTAATCTGCATGTGTGCAGTGGCATACAGTCCATCCAGCCTAGCTCACCACCAAGGAAGTGGCGCATAGATGGAGCAAATACCAAGCTAACTGGAGGACAAAGGACTAAATGCATGTGTAGAGGCTATAGCCAGCTTAGGGGAGGAACTGCCAGGATGTTTACGGGGAAAGGGAGAATCCAGCTTTGTGGGAGACTTGGAAGGAGGTGCGGGGGTGAAGATGCAGTTCACCCAGGAGCTCGAGGATGCATAGTTTCCAGGTGCAGCCAGCATAAGAAAAGATATGGTAAAAGGTGTATGTGTGCCTGGTGCCACCAGCTAAGGTAACAATCAGGCAGAACATGCATGGGTGAAGGGTTCAATCAGATTATGTAATCACATGGCAGGAGATGTATGAGTGCAAGTTCCAGCCAGAATCAAAGAAAATTATTTGGTATATAAGTGGAAATAATATCCAACCTAGGGGAGATCTTAGCAGAATGTTCAAGGGAGAAAGAAGCCTCCATCCTAGGAGAAGCCCTGGCATGGTTTTAAGATTCAGCTATGTCAGGGAATGCCCAGGCAAGAAGGGCATGTGTGTAGAAAGCATCAGACCTTGAGAAGGATCACTGAAAAGTGGATGGATGGAAGTCACATACAGCATAAAGAAAGTCATGGAAATATGCGCAGAGGGGCAGGGTGCAGCCACCCATGGAATGGCCCCTGGAAGAAGTGCTCGGGCCATGGAAGCAAGAAGCCTAAATGAGGTATTATAAGGAAAGCATGGATGCATGGTACGGGTAGACCTGAGAAAGGCCAGGGAGAATGTGCATGGACAGAGAGAGTATCAAGCCTAAAGAATAGCTTGGAAAAGGGTGGATGTATGGAGAAAGCAGCTAAATTAGAGATAACCCAGAAGGAAGTTCTTGAATTGAGGGATCTTTCAGGGTAGGTAAGGCAAAACAGAAGAAGCCTGGGTGGAGGGTGCAGGCTACCAATGTGAGGATTTTCCATGAGATTGACAAGTGGAGGGAGCATCCAGATAGAACATTTATTTGCCTGAGGCACATGGGTAGAGAAAGCAGCCACTCTAAGAGATACTCTAATCTATGTAGTAGTTGGTGCATAAATAAGAGAGTACATGAATATAAAGAGAAGGGTCCAACAGAAAGTGAAAGGGTGGTAGGAGAAGCCAGTCTAGGGAGAACCTGTCAGGAATTGATTAAACCTCCAACCAAACAGAAGGAGGACTGGTCAGGGAGTACCTTAGTGCAGTAAACATGAAGTCTAGAACAAAACGTTAAAGGAAGTTAATTGGTAGATAGTGCCGTCATAGAGAAGCAGCCAGTAGGAGGTGTATGGGAAAAGAGTGAAGCCATCCTAGGGGTGTAGTATGATTACAATGTGGAACCTGCCTAAGAAAGGACATGTTAGGTTATACATGGAAGCAGGATGCAGCCAGCTTAACAAAAAACCCAGCAGGAAGTGCATAAGTAAAGTGAGCATCCTGTCTAGGAGAGGCTGACTGAGAGTGCACGCATGCATGCAAAATGCATCTAGTCTAGGGGATAATCCACAGATTTATGTGTGGAGTTTGCAACATGGGTGTCATGGGGCATCCCCGCTTAACAGAGGGCTTAGTGGGAAGTGTATGAGATGAAGGTTGAGAGGGGCTAGGGAAGGATTCAGCAGGCAGCATGCATTAATGGTGGATGCAGCCACCCTAAGTGAGAGTTGAGAGGAGATTTAAGGATGGAGGGATCAACTAGTCTAGGATAGAACTTGGGCTGAGGTGAAGGAGTATAGAGTAAAGCTTTCCGTGTTAGTTTCCTAGGGCTGCTGTGATGAATTACCAAAAATTTGTTAGCTTAAAACAGCAGAAATTTATTCTCTCATAGTTTGGGATGCTAGAAGTCTGAAATCAAGTGTTGTCAGGGCCATGCTCCCTCCAAAAGCTCTAGTGGTGAATGTTTCCTTGCCTCTTAAAGCTTCTGGTAGCCATAACTACTTCCCAGATTCTCTGGCTGCATCACTCCAATCTCTGTCTCCATGGTCACACTGCCCCCTCCCCTTTATGTGTCTTATGCTTCTCTGTCTGTGTCAAATCTCTCTCCGGTTTTCTTGTATATGGACACTTTTCACTGGATTTAGGGCTCCTCAGATAATCCAGAAGGATCTTATCTTATCTTAGGGATCTTTAAAGTAATTACATCTGCAAGTGTATTTTATCCAAATAAGATTATATTCACAGATTCTGGAGATTAGGACATGGACATATCCTTCTTGGGGTCAGCATTCAACCCACTACCCCTGTCTAGGGTAGTGAAGGGCAGAATGTGCATAAGTGGAATGGAAGCTGCAGCCAATCTAGGGAATTATATAGCAAAAGGTACATGGCTAAATGATGTAGGTATCCCAAGTAAGACCTAGCAAGAAGTGCATGGGTAGAGAGAACATCCAGCCTATGAATGAATTCATTAAGTACATGGGTAATTGAAGCAGCCAGCAATGAAGAGGAGTCAGAACAAGTTGCACAGGAAAGCCAAGACTAGGAGAAGATATAGAAGAATATACATGGGAATCAGAAACATCCATCCTTATGAAGAATTCACTAGAATGTGGATGGAAGAAGGTAACATCCAGCTTAGGAGAGCATATTGCAGGAAGTGTATGTGTAAAAGGAGTATCCAGTCAAGTGGAAGACTCAGGAAGAGGTGTATGGGCAAAGGGTACATACAGCCTAGATGAGTACATGGCAGGATATGCATTGTTAGAGGGAGGATCCAGCACAGTTGGACTTGTTATAGGGTACATGAGAGAACAATCAGATTAGGAACAAGAAGTGTATGGATGAAGGGTATGGCCAGTCTAGCAAAGAACTAGGCAGGATATACAAGGTACATATGTGGAGGTAACAGCCAGCTTAGAGGAATACTAGGGGAAAGTACATTATCAAATACTCCAGCCAACCTAGGTTTGAGCTCTATAGGAAGTAAATGCATGGAATACTGAGGCTTTCCTGTGTAGGAAGTGAGAGTATTATTTGGGTGAAAGGTGCAGCCAGCGTAAAGCAGGAATTAGTAGGAGGTCCATGGGTGCATAGTGCAACCAGACTAAGAAATAATCCTTCAGGAAGTGTATGGTTGAAGTGTCTATCTAGCATAGGAGAGCAGTAGGAAGAAAATACAGTGAGAATGATACAGCCAGCACAGGGGAGAACATGGCAAGAGGTGCATGTTGAAGCTAGGTCAGGAAAATATCCCACATGTAGTGCAAAAGTGAAGGATACATCCAGTATAGTTGAGAACCTGGAGGAAATTGCATGGGTGGTGTGTGGTGGGATAAATGCATTAGTAGAAAGAGTAAGCCACCCACTATTCCCCAATTCCTCCTCTATGCTACAAATTTTCTCTAATGATGTTCTCTCTAACCATTCATATAATACTGAGCCCTCTCCTAGGTTGGTTCATCCTCTTCAGATACCATCTTCCCAAATCTCCACTAGGTTGCGTGGCCCCTCCAGCCACATACTTCATGCTGATTCCAACACTAAGCTTAATGATCCTACCTCCTAGGAAGATGAGTTCTTCCTAGTCTGCTTTACCATCCTTCATATACTCGATGCTTCATTATTGTGGATCTTTCCTCCACCAATGCCAGACCAAAATCTAGGCTGCTTTATTTGATTTGGCATGTGCAGAGATGTGCAAAGTGAGTATGGGGAATGACATTAGTCTACCATATGAGATATCCCACAGAGACCTTTCCTGAATGGAAAAATTATCTTGCTTCAATTTTTCTAACCCAATGGCGACCATGCAGGAGTCAGTCAGTCAACAAAAAAATCTTAAGCAATTTGCAATGCAGAGGATCCTGAAGAATCAGGTAGACAGCATCAAACTCTGCCAATTGGGCCAACTCTCATATCTATTCCATGTGGCAGAGGAAGCAGTAGCAGTGTGGTATGCCACCACTCACCACTGATTCCTACCATGTGGGATAATGGCCCTACCATTGGTGAGGCACATTGACTTCCTATGCCAGACACTTGATTTCAAGGGGCTCCCTAGATCACTACTAGGAATGACATGATATGCATCTCCACCTCCTTAATAGGTGTGGCTAAGGGACTGAGGACATGGGAAACCAATCCTTCAGAAGTTTAGAAAGGCCTGGTGGCATCAGGCCTAACTGCATCTCTAACTTACTACTTCCACTTAACCAAAGAGGGTTCTGTGGTCATGCCTAGCCTCTTGGCATGGAGTCTCTGGCTTAAGGCATGATAAGGATTTATGTCTGGAGGCCAACTAGAGTTGGACCAGTTAGGGCCTCAGTTTCCAGAAGGGCCAGAATTTGTTTATATATCTGCCATTGGAGGAAGTTACTTATTCCAAAAACCCAGGGGCAGCCACTTAACACCATACCTGTTCCGCTCCAAGAGGCATAGTCCTTTGTAGCCAAAGCCTTGATTTAAAAGTTGGACCTCAAGGGAACAAAGGTCAATGCCTACTGTAAAGTTATCTGAGTATTAATATTTGTTGTGAGAGGCCTTAATGGAAGAAGTTTATCTTGCATATGACCTCATATATGGGTCCAAGTATAATGAATACATATAAGATGTGTTGGTCTTGAAAGATAAAGAGGCTCAGGAGATCTTGGGCCTATTTAAGTGTTTGTGGTACCTTGAAGGAGGTGAGTAATTGGTGTTTCACTGAGCTAAGAATAGAAAAACTCTCTGATGACTACAAGATGTCCAATAATTTTATCATTTTTGCAGGTCCTTGTATTTCATACATGTCTATTTCCTATCTTGGAGGTGATGTGTAAGGGTATATAAGCCCCATGTAACATTTTGAGAGGGTCTCCTAAGTAAGATGTCATCTACATAGTGCCAAAAGTGGGAATGCTGTAAATTAATGAATTATAGGTCTTTCCTCCAGAGTTATGTGCTATGGCCAGGCTGCCGAGGTAGTCTTTAGATAATCAAGTGAATGTATATTGTGTGTCCTCAAAGGAGAAGGCAAAATGTGGCTGTGAATCTTTGGTAATAGATATTGAGTAGAAAATACTGACTGGATATGTTGCCACAAATAAGTCACTAGGTGAACCCTGATACTAATAACTTCAATAATGTTAGGAACAAGTGCCTCAAGGGACAGAACAAATGCATTGAGGTGGCAGTAATCTACACTTAGGCACCATTCTTGTTTGTCTGCCTTTTGCTTTGATCAGATACTGTAACTAAAAAGAGAGATGATAGGAACCACAATTCCATCTTTTAAAAGATTAAAACAACAGGCCTGAGCCCAGCTGCACACTGTCATAGCTTGTGTTGAGGCTTACTGACAATTTTAAGGGGAGGCAGAGGGACTATGATCTCTCCTTGAGCATGTGTCATAGCAAGTAGTACAGATTTTAGCTTGTTCCAATTTAAGAGGTGGCCCTAAAGTATTCGGTGTTCATGCTTATGACTAGATGGGCCAGAGACAGAGGGGATACTGCAAGGAATCTAGCTAAGATCCAATTGTAGCATTAAGTGGAACCATATGCCCTTAATAGGGTGACCCGATGTGCCCTGAATTTTAAATAGATTGCATATATATATATATATATACATACATATATATACACATATACATATATGTGTATATATATGTATGTATATATATATATATGAAAAAAAGAGGATGCCCGGAGTAACTGTTATCTCTATCCCTATATCTAAAAGAACCAGAAAATGCTGGCTATTCTTTGAGCTTCAATGAATCACTTGGGTAGTATGTGGGAAATTTTCCCCAGGCAGTGAGACAAGATTTGGGGACATGCTGTCTCCTTCAGGAGGGAGTCAGGCGGTTGCCATTGTTGAAGGTCAGGACATGGTATTAGAAACCCATTAACCAGGAACTGGAAGTGCCCTCTTTCTTCTTCAGTCGGGCATCTCCTATCTAATATTTTGGATCAAACTGAAGAAAAGAAACGGGAACTTTCCCTGCTGCATGAGTTTCAAAGGTATCTAGCAGGTTTTTTGGTTGTTGAAGTTTATAGGCAGGCTGGCCAATTTTTTTTCCATGAAAGATACCCATGTCTCTAATTTGCTAATATATACATCTGTCAGGGGATGATGTTTTGGAGTCCTATAGTGTCTCAACAGGTGCTAACTTCATATTATTTGGAAAAGGTCCCAACTCTGTCTCTGCCTTGTTTTCCTATTTAGTCTTCTTCCCAGTGATTTTTTTATAGTGTATTTATTTATTTATACTTTAAGTTCTGGGGTACATGTGCAGATCCTGCAGGTGGTTTTTATCCTTTGGTCATTTACTACTTGTGGCAGTATTTTGCTGTTGTGGCCCTGCCTATAGGTGGCAGTCTCCTGTTCTAAGGTGTCCCAGTCAGTCTCCACAGGGTTGGAGTCTACCTCCATAAGGGCAACTGTGGCACTGCCTGATTTCTTCTTATGCTTGTTTCTAAAATCAAAGCTCTTGGTCTGGCGATACACTATTTCACACTATTGTCCCTTCTGGACAACCTTCACAGTACAACAGCCAGTTACCATAGGGACTTCTGGGGTCACTGTAAATACATAAGAAGTCAACTGGAGACTTCTTTACCCTGACTGCAGCACTCTAAGGACAGTTGCTCAGGGAGGACTCAGCTTTTGGAGCTCCACCATAATTTAGATTGGAGAATCAGAGCAGTACCTGACAGTCACAATACAATGTGGCAGCTGCTAAACTACAAGCCAGCAGTGCCATTCCAGGCAGTATTTACTCTTTGTTGGATTCAGTTAGTAAGCCAAGAGCCATCCAAAGGCGTCTCATCCTCATCAACCACCAAACCACCCTGTTCTATATAAAAATTGTTTAAAAATGTACTCAAGATATGGCAAGATGTTAGACATGAAGACAACTGCCTTTGAAAGAAGTATTTATTACTCATAGATCCCCTGAGGACAAGAGGCATGGCATGTCACGTAGAGCCACAGAGGGTCACTCACAAGGAGAAGCAGAGAGAGGAAAAGGATGTTTCTGGCCATACACTTTATGGAGATCCTCCCCTACCCTCCCATGTATCTTCTGCTAAGCTTTCCTTTAGTCTGGATACTCTATAAATGAATGTAACTTTTGCAAATTACTCATCTAAACTGGTTATACTCTCAATCTATGCACTCTATGCCATTTCCTCCTCAACCTGTATTACCCATTAATGCCCCTTATCCAAAGTCTTACCTAATGCTGGATGTTAACTCCAGTCCTGAACTTCCTGCTAGATCCCATCCTAGGCCTAAAGCAAACTTCATTCATCCACTTTCTACTATGTTCTCTTCTAGACTTGATGTGCACTTCATCCATTTCCTCTTGCCAAGTCCACCCCTAGATTTGATTAATCCTCCAACCATATATAGTCTGGGTGGCCTCTCAAAGCCTTGCTACACTTTCCGTCTATACACCTCTTGCCTTGTGATGCCACAGGCTGACTTCTCCCTCTAGCCATTCACTCTCTGTCAGATAATCCAACAGGCTTGTATCATTTATCTTTGCCCCTTAGGCTAATTCCTTTCCTGTTTTGGCTACATCCCTCCACTCATCCCTCCACTACTTGTCATGTCATTCCCTAGGGTTTCCACTGGCTTCAACCACACACGTACTGTAGGTTCCTCCCTTCACTGGGTGATCCTTCTACTATGTGTTCTCTTAGGAGAGATTTATAATTTTTCATCCAAATATTTATTTGTTGGAAGTTATTCCTTTCTTGTGAATGCTTCCTCCATTCCTGTAGTACTGCTGGGCTTTCCCTAAAGCCAGCTGTACTCACCACTACTCAATCTGATATTGGGTCCCTCTATAGGCTGGTTGCATTCTCCATTCATGCAACTCCTGTGTGTTTTTCTCCTAGTCTGTTTACTCCCATCACCACATACCTCCTGCTTACTCTTCTCATGGGCTAGATGCTATCTTGATCCATTCACGACTTGCTCAATCCCTCCCCTATGCTGGCTGCAATATCTATCCATGAACATCCTTTTGATTTCTGTTTTTAAAAAATTTATTTATTTAACTTTAGGTGCATACTATATCTGGCATTTCTCCCCATGTTATCTGGTTGCTACCTCTTCCCAATTACCTCCTCAGAAGACTCCCTAGAATGACTCCATCCTTTCTCATAAAACCTCTTCTGGGTCCTCATCTAGGCTGAATGTTCCATATATCCATGACACCCTTGCACATTCTTCCTCCCATCCTTGATACCCACTCTCCCCAGGTGCCACCAGTTATGTCTTACTTAAACTGGCTACATTCTTCACCTATAAACCTTTTGCCTCTACCTACAAACCTTTTTCCTAGACTGTATGTACTTTCCACTAGTGCAACTACTTCAGAGTCCCTCCTAGGCTGGATGCCCCTTCCGACAATATACCTTCTTGTATATTGCCTACACAATATACAGGTTTCTTGTAGAAATGCCTCTAGATTTGCTGTGTCTTACAATAATGCAATCTCTCCCAAGACCTTTTCCACCATGGAGTCTCCCTCCACTGACATACCATCTGATAATTTCTCTTCCAGGCATGCTGCAACCTCGACCTATAGCACCAAGTGCACAACTCTCTTCTAAGTTTACACACTTCCTGCTGAAGTTTTTTTTTTTCTAAGCTGGATGTTTTTTCCACCTATGCATCTCTTCCAATGTTCTTCTCTGGGTTGGGTGCTCACTTGATCCATGCTCATTAAGTTCTCCCATAGACTCCTTCCTCCAAATGTGCATCTCCTGCTGAATTTGTCCCTAAGCTATATATTTTCATTCATCTATTTCTTGCTATATTCTTCCCAAGGCTGAAGGATCTCTCTAACTATGCACTTCCTGGTATGCCCCTCTTAGACTGGCTACAACCTCCAGCCATGTACTAATTAGCAATCCCTCCTTTAGGCTAGCTGCACCATCTATCTATGGACTTCCCAACGAGTTTACACCTAGTCTGGATGTTTCCTCTACCCACACACCTGCTGTTGAGTTCTGCCCATCTCAAATGCATAAATCTCTAGTCAACTTTTTAATTTTACATTCCCAAATTAAATTCTCTATGAGAAATGATATAAAGAATTAAACTTTCTCAATATCATTAACATCTAAAACTTTCTTTGTGGTTTTCCATGTAATTCCTGGAATCTCACAAAAATTTGTTCTTTCAATTTATGGATAGCACTGTGTTAAAATATTTAGGTTAATTTGTTATTACTAATGAGCTGTTACATTAAAGCTTCTCATCTCCAGATAATTTTTTCAGTTTACTCTGATGCTTCTCAAAAAGTTCTGCAACCAGATAAAAACCAGAGTTCTTGTCTTTGATGACAAAAGACAATTTGACAGCCTTGAGGAAAAAGGCAGTACTCCCAGTACTAGTGCATTGAAAAACAGTCTCTTTGGTACACACTTCAGCTAACAGAAGCTTCTGATGACACATAATCACCTCTAAGACCATGACAGTGAACAGAGGCAGTCCTCAAAAACACCTTAGTTGAGAAGTAGTTTCACACAATCAGTTTTTTTATCCTAGGCTACCCAGACTTCATCAAATAAAACAGAAATGAAGGTAAATGAGAGCATGTCATTTAGATGCTTTGCTAGATATCCAATAGATCCTAACGTCTTAGTACTGAAGACTAGTTTCTGTTTTCTAGAGAAAAACATTAATTATTTTTCCTCAACGCCCATTTCTCAGGACAGAATAGAGAAAGAGCAAAACAACAGGTAAGGAAGGCTGGGCTTTTGTCCTCACTGTACTATACATACTCATCATGTGACTTTGAGTGAGCTAATTAACATCTTTGAATCTTGGTGGCCACATCTATAAAAATGGATACTAGTAACGTCTGTTTAGGATTAGCAAACCTGTGGCCCAGCTTAGGTTTGTGAGCTAGGAGTTTGTCATCTGCACCTTAGGTAAATAATGCAGTTGATAATTTCTTTTATTTGAATCCTATTTTGGGGTTCCAAAGACCTTTGGAAAGAGTCTTTCACACCTGTAATCCTAGCACTTTGGGAGGCCAAGGCAGGCAGATCACCTTAGGTCACCAGTTTGAGACCAGCCCGACCAACACAGAGAAACTCCGTCTCTACTAAAATTACAACAAAACTAGCCAGGCATGGTGGCACATGCCTGTAATCCCAGCTACTCAGGAGGCTGAGACAGGAGAATAACTTGAACCCAGGAGGTGGAGGTTCTGGTGAGCCAAGATCACCCCATTGCATTAAAGCCTGGGCAACAAGAGTAAAACTCCGTGTCAAAAAATAAATAAAGAGTCTTCCCATCTCCCTCAGAACACATGTGCAATATCTGTCACATACAAGGACCAGGAGATCTGAGCCTTCAAAATGCTTCTGTTGCAAAGGATGTTCTCTCTGGAAGGCCAGTCTGGTAGCCACGCCTTGTGTCAATGCCAGGACCAAGCCACCATTACCATCCAAGTCCCCTGCCTCCAGGCTCAACTCTGGTGCTCATCTTTCCTCACACATGATGTTTTCTGCAGTCTTTACCCAAGTCTGGCCCCGACCTGCCCTGACACTGCTTGTGATCACTGACCCAGGTGGCAGCCATAGTCACCCCAGCCTCTCTCCTTGCTCACTTGGGCGTTAGATTTCTCACTCTCAATAGGACACTGGCCACAAATGCTGTTCTGTCCACAGGGCACAGGCCATAGGGATTCCTTCCTCACCTTTGCCTCCCATCTATTAGAAATGCACACAAGGCCCAAACATGGGTGGGCTCATGCCTTTCCAACAGCAGCAATTCTCTCTGCCTCCCCGCCTCCCCTGAGTGTAGGATTCCTTACACATGTGGAAGAGGGAACTGGCAGGGTGCTGCATTAGCCTGATGCTATGCTGGCTGTGGTCCCCATGTTTCCTGTGAATTTCACAAGCACAGCTGAGCTAATTCGTAAAGGGATGGCGGTCACTCCTGATGCTGACTCACCCATGCCCCTTGACTCTGCAGAGGGCTTGCAACAGGGTTCGTCCAAGGTCAACCTCCAAACTCCACCTCAGTCATGAAACAGAGTCTGAAACAGCCCAGAAGCCCGGGTGATTTCGGGGTCACAGTGACCATTATTGCACAGTGACTGCATAAACTGTAAGGTAACCACCTGACTACACAGAGGGACACACCCTCCATGGGCCACCCAACTACTATGGCTTCTCCTGCTTTGAATGAAGTCCCCATATGTTCATTCCAGTGAAGTATCCAGGACATTATGTCTAGTTCTACCATAACCCACAGCCATAAGCAACATCAATAGCTTTTAAAGACCAGACAGCTACTTACAACATATCAAGATCTGAGGGAAACAATCAGTTTTCGGCCATTACCCATCCTAGAGGCACCACTTCTGAATAGAGGACACCGAACTAGCAGAAACCCATACCCTGAACACAAAGATGTTTCACTTTGGCAAGCGGAGGGGGCTCTGCTGTGGCCATGAAGGGATCAGCTGAAGGAGACTCCCCACCTGCAGCTGCTGGAGAGAGGCCTGCTTGCTGCTCAGATGCACAGGTGAGAAAGTGACGACCTGGGCTAAGGCTGGAAATGCTCTACAGCTCTCCATAAGGAATCATGCAGGGGTGGGATGGGCATCTTGACAATGACTTCTCTGGGAATATGAGGTTCACGGGACATGAGGTGGCAAGAAAGTCTTCTGGAATTCAGACAAGCACATCTCCCAAATAGCCCAAAAGACAACCCCAACACTACTTCCTTCCTTCTCAGGACACTCCTCTGAATTAGCCAAAAGCAAAGCTAGTCCTTCTTAGACAGAAGCAGAGAGAGAGTGGAACTCAAAAGGCAGGAGGTGCAGAGGGGACACTGGAGTGGGACTGTTTGACTCATCCCTCTGTTCCTGTCTTCTGCTGCTGGGCACACTCCTGTCTCCCTACAGGGCTAAGCAGGATGTGTTTCTCACAGCCAGTGGCCTATGTGCCCAGCGGTTACCTGAGAACCAGGCCCACTGCGACTTGGGGAAGCCGACCTGTGAGTCTGCTGTTAGGGAAGGAGGCAGATGCAGCTGTTTATGAAGGGCGACCCTGTGCATGCACTGTGTAGAGCAGCAGTTTACAGCCCCAACTGGGCTCAATCTCAGAAAAAGACACATATGGAGGAACTCTTATTACCCCATTTACACATGAAGAGATCTGCTCAGAGGGAGGAAATGAAGGTCCAGTATTATCACATGGCCAAAAAGTGGCGAACTGGGATCTGAAACTAGGCACTCAGCTCCCGTTTTTGAAACCGGCTGGGCAGCCCCTGACCAACCATCTGTGAAACACCAGCAGGCAGCAGACTGTGGCCCCGGAGGACCCAAGGACCAGGTAAAAACCTAAAATGTGGACACTCACAGGCAAGGGGACAAATGGCTACAACACCTGATGTTTGTAAAAAAGGCTACAACACCTTTTTTAAACTTAGCACAGAGCAGGAAGTTTTGAAAAGGATTGCCTGTGCTTTAGAGGCCATTGTTTAGGACAGAATTATTTCTATACATCTTAAAACATATATTCAGTCACTGATAATTCTTTGGTGTTCTATGCAATATATGGTCATTATAATAAATAGGTATTTAATTTAAAAATGAGATTGTTAATCATGTTTTAAATGAAATACATTTATAATTAAGCAGATTCATCAATAATTAACACCCATTAAAAACTTCTTGAATTGCCCATCTTAGGCCAGATTATAGGTTTTATGTATTCTCATGATTTATTTTACCAGTGTCCTGAAGAGAGGACAGAAAGATGTATTCACAGCACTAGCTACGAATCCCTGCCTGAAGTCCTCTTTCATAATGAGGGAAGGTATAAAGAAATAAGAAATGCAATCCAGCAGGCCATCATTTCTTTTTTGCATTTTTCATGATGGTTTTTCCTTCACTCCTCAATGTCTGTATAAAGCCCCTGTCCCATTAAGTTCATGCCAGCCAGTGTGCCCCCTCTCCATCCACCTCTGTGACCGCCGCCATCTGACTTCAGACCTTTGCTATCCTGAATGAAGCCTCCAGCACCTCAGTCAGAGATTGCAGCTCCACCCCGGGCCCCAGCATCAGGCTGGGAATTCAACAAGCCTCAGAGGTCCCCAGCCAACTCCCTGGCCTCACAAGGCCTTCCTGTTCCAAGGCAATGAGGAAGTCTCTGTGGCTACCCCGGACAGTTCCTCCCCAAAAGGGCCATTGCCCTCACCATCACCGTTGGAAACTGCCCCCTCTAAAATTACAGATTCAAACACTTCCCACACTGGCCACCCCTTCCAACCCTTCAGCTCTCTAGGGATAGCTTCTGGTAGATGTCTCACAAACACCTCCAACCTAAAGTGGCGGAAACCGAGTGGAGTCAGAAGCACTGTCACGGATTTATCCAGTTTAATAGCTTGGGCAGATGGAAGCAGCCTGGGATCTTTCATCTATGGGAACTTTGGCAGCTGGATGAGTTTTCTGATAAAGTCCCACAGGGCTCGGAAACTCAGCAATCCTCCCTTCTTCTTCTTCTCCTCCTCACGTTGGGGCACTTCTTTTACCTGAGACTGGGTGACATCTTCCAACTTCAAGATTTGTCTGAGCTGTTCGTTCTTTTGCAGTGCCCTCTGCACGTGTTCCGGGGTGATGCGCATCATGCCGCTGTTCTCGGCCTCCTTGCCCGCCTGCTCCAGGATGTTGGCCATCAGGTACTCCAGAACACCAGCCAGGAAAACAGGCGTGGTTGTGCTCAGGCGCCGGGCATACCGACCTTCTCGCAGGGAGCGTTCCACGCGGCTGACAGAAAACTGCAGCCCTGCTCTGCTGGAACGGGAACGGCGCTGTTTCCTAGGCTTACAGGAGCTATGACTGCTCTTCTTCCCAGCCATGGTGTTTGCTAGGTTTTGCTCAGATTGGCACAGCTTGATTTTCCAGCCGGCCTGAGCGCTCAATGTACCAGAGCCTAATGCCGCCCACTGTACCTCATGCTCCAGCCCCTCATTGGTCAGGAGTTGCCTTTGTGACAACCTCCACTCTGTGACGTCACTGGTGTCCACTGGGCCCTGAGCAGGCCTCAGCCTAGAAAAGCCCGTGAGAAGAACCTGGTCGCCCTAGTAACTGAACTTCTTTTTGAGAGGAACCTGGTCATCCTAGCATAGGGAACTTCTTTCTGAGGGGAAACTGGTCACCCTAGTAACTAAAACTTCTTTTTGAGAGGAACCTGGTCACCATAGTAACTGGAGCTTCTTTTTGAGAGGAACCTGGTCACCATAGTAACTGGAGCTTCTTTTTGAGAGGAACCTGGTTGCCCTAGTAACTGGAATTGCTTTTTAAGAAAAAGCTAATTTTCTACTTTAACAATTTATCAAAAAATTGTGTCAATGAAAATATTGTTCTACCTTTAGGACCCCAGTGCAGGTTCTTTAAGTTTAGCCTTGCATTGTCTGTGAGCTAATTAACATCCCTCTAGAAGCTGTAAGTCACTTACAGTCATGTTCACTGCCTTCCTCCAATTTTCCCTCCATCTATACATTTACGTAAATATTCATGATTAATATTCCTATCTTTTTCTTTGAATTCTCCTTTGAACAGCTTGTAATATCTGCCAATTTCCTTATGAGTTAATCAATTATTTCAATGCATTTCCATTTCATAGGTGTTTGAGTGTTATGATTTTACTCTGTTGGAAAATATCTTCTCCCTGTTTAAAGGTCACATTGTTATACCCAGTGAATTCGCCTGTCAGAGCCAGTCAAACTTGATGACAGAGATGTGTACCTCATGCTTGAGTAAACCCAGGAATGTCTTTGCTTGCCTCATCTAGTTGACTCCAAAGCCCAAATTGATCTTTGTTCATTGTGTTTTTCTAATTTTAGTTTCAATATTTAATTTCATTTCAATCATTTATTTACCAACTCTGCATTTGATTTTCTGTTGTTGTTCATTTACATTAGGTAAGTTATTTTCATTGTTGACAAAATGGTTGGGAATTCAGTTTTAGGATCCAACCATCTGGAAAGCTCTGTAAATGAGTTAATGATTCGCAGAATTCCAGTCTCCGTTGGGTAAGAGACAACAGAAAATCTGGTTGGACAGTCTTTCTATTTGTCCATTTGTCTATTTATAGCTCAAATCAGTTATGAATTTTATACCCTCTTAGAGGAGAACGCTTTTTTTTTTTATATTTGGATCACAGAATTGTACTGTTTCTATTTACACTTGACTCATGGTTGAAATTGTAGAACTGAAGCTATAAGCTCTATTTCTCTGTGCCTATATATCTATGTGCTTGTGACTCTGAAAGAGCTCCACCTCTGATTTTATGATTATGTAAGGTTTTCCTGCCTCTGGAAGGTAATGACATATTGGATTACAAAGCCTCTTTTGCTTATATAAATTAAATATTCCCAAAAGTCCTTGAAACTGAAGAAAAGAACTATAATATTTTAAATGTGCTAGATTTAAACAGTATACATTCTCGCAGAAACCAACTCAAAGCCATTTTAAGAATTCAAATTTACATAATTTATGTTATTCCTTGGTAAATAAAACTAGCTTAACAGTTTAGGTCGAGTGAAAACAACTGTCTTATTTTATTAATCAGTGTTAGACACAACAAAATTGTACATCTGTATGCTACTTAGGTCTGTTTTTCCTAAACTTAAAAATTTTTACTGATCACATGAATTAATATTACATGTATTTAATGTTTAAGATTGTGAAAATATAAATTTACATTTAACCAATAGAATTATTGTTCTAACAACCATGTGTTTCTATGGTAATAAATGTTTGCAGTATATCAACTTGAAGATAATTTCCAAGACTTTTCTAGTCTAAAGTAAAGCTTTAGTTGGATGTTACATCGAGTTAATTAAAGAAAAATGGATGCCTACATAGTTTGTCAGTAAGACAGAATACTGAAATATTGACTAAGCATAATTTCACCTTCTATAATTTGCTTCTCGTTTGTGCATGCTACAAAAGGGCTACATGTTTGGGTCTGTCAATGAACATGCTCATGTTTTCAATAGTGAAAAGCATCTGCTGCTTTTATTTCTCTAGCCCGGCTGCATTTAACATCCATGCACTGCTACCATGTCGTTTTATGTGTTCAATGACCTTTCCGCTGTTCATTTCTTCCTGGTTTTCCTATAAGTGGACTGTGTCCTCCACCCTGGTACCTCTCGTTCTGTCCTATGGTGGGCTGGCTGTACCCTTCACAGTAATGCATCTCCTCCCACATCCTTTTCCAGATATAATGGCTTCTGCAACCATATACGTTCTGCCATGTCTTTCTTTAAGCCAAGCGTCCAACCCATGGTCTGCAGGCCACATGTGGCCCAAAATCGCTTTGAATGAAGCCCAACACAAATTTGTAAACTTTCTTAAAACATTATTTTTGTTGCAACTTTTAAAATCTCATCAGCTATCATTACTGTTAGTGTGTTTTATATGAGCCCCAAGACAATTCTACTTCTTTCAATGTGACCCAGAGAGCCCAAAAGATTAAAGTCTAAGCTGATTGTTTTCACCACAAATGTAATACCTTCCTAATCTTCCCACATACTGAATTCTTCCTCCAGGCATGCACTCCCCGCCAAATTATCCCCTTGAATTGTTTCCCTCTCTATTCATGAATGTTTTCTTTGTTCTTTTCTGGGCTTGAAGCTCCTTACAACTGTGTACTTTCTGCCTGGTCTTCCATTAAGTTGACTTCACCCTTCACCCAAGCACATCTTTCCAAGTTTTACACAAATCTAGTTTCATCGCGAACCCATGTACCACCTGCCACATCCTTCCCTTTTTAGATTGTATCCTCTGGCCTGCATTATCTGCAGAATATTTTTATAGCCTGGATACTCCTTCTACCTGTGCAGCTCCTGCTATGTCCATTTTATGTGAGATAACATTTTATATATATAATTATAAATATATATAACATTACTTCTATAATAATTATATATAATTTTACCTAACCTAGGAAGTATGCTTCACCTATATAATTTTTATTATAAATTGATATTTTATGTATTTATGGGGTACAAAGTGAGGTTATAATTTATAAATACAATGTGAAATAATTAAATCAAGCTTTCAAACATATTTATCACCTCAATTTCTTATCATTTTTATGAGAACATTTGAAAAATACTCTTTAATAATTTTGAAATATACAAGAGGCTATTATTAACTATATACACCATGCTGGGCAATAGATTTCAAATAAAAGATACTCTTGTTAACTTAGACTTTATACCTGTTGACCATCATCTCCTCAATTTCCACAATTTCCAACCTCTGTAACCACCATCCTTCACTCTGCTTCTATGAATTTGTTTTAGGGTCCACATTTAAGTGAAAATTTGCTATATTTATCATTCTGTTCCTGGTTTATTTCACTTAGCATACTGTTATCTAATTCTACCCATGTTTCAAATACCAGAATTTCCATCTAGTTTAAGGCTGAAAAGCATTTCATTGTGTATGTATACAGTCATATGCCACATAATGGTGTTTTTGTCAATGACAGACCACATATATGACAGTGGTTTCATAAAATTATAATGGAGCTAAAAAATTTCTATTGCATAGTGATGTTGTGGTATCCCTCTTAACATTGTAGTGCAACGTTACCTTTTCTATAATATGGATATGTTTAGATACACGAATACTTATCATTGTATTACAATTACCTAAAATATTCAGTATAGTAACATGATGTACAGTATGTAGCCTAGGAGAAACAGGCTACACCATATAGTCTGGTTGTGTAGTAGGCTATGACATCTAGGTTTGTGTAAGTACACTCTATGATATGATCACACAACAAGAAAATCACCTAACAACACAGCTCAGAATGTATCTCTATTGTTCAGTGACACATGTGCATACCACATTTTCCTCATCCATTCATCTGTTGATAGGCACTTAAGTTGTTTCCATAATTTGACTGCTTTGAACAGGGCTGCAGTAAACATGGGAGTTTAGATATCTCCTTGACAAACTGATTGCAAATCTTCTGGATTAGTATCTAGAAGTGGGATAGTTGGGTCATACTGTAATTCTAGTTTTAGCTTTACTGAAGAACCTCCATACAGTTTTCCATAATGACTGCACTAATTTACATTCCCACATAGTGATCAAGTGTTCTCTTTACTCCACATCCTCACCAACACTTGTTACCTTTCATCATTTTGATAATAGCCATTCTGACAAGTATGAGACATATATCATGGTTTTAATTATAATTTCCCTAATGATTAGTGATTCTGAGCATTTTTAAATATATCTGTTGGTCATTTATATGTCTTCTTTTAAGAAATGTCTGTTCAGGTTCTTTGCCCATTTATTATTATTATTACTTTTGCTATAGTTGTTTATGTTTGTTATAAATTTTGAATATTAACCCCTTATCAAATGTATGGTTTCAAATATTTTCTCCCAATCTTTTTGGGAGATAAATTTTTGTAATCATTTTCTGTGCTGTGCAGAACTATTTTAGTTTGATGTATTCCCATTTGTCTATTTTTGGTTTTGTTGTCTGCACATCTGGGGTAAAATCCAAAAAAATCATTGTCTGATCAATATCATGTAGTGTTTCTCTTTTGTTTTCTTCTAGCTGTTTCACACTTTCAGATCTCACATTTGAATCTGTAATCAATATTGATTTAATTTGGGGACATGTTGTGATATAAGGGGCCAATTTCATTCTTCTACCCATGAACTTCCTATCAAACCATACTTAGATTGGCTGCACCCTCTACTTATGCATCACTTGCTAATTACTTCTGAAGATCCAGTGCTTTCCCCACTCAAGCTCTTCCTGATGCCTGCTGCCCAAAGCTTGATTTTCCCTCTACTCATCCACTCTCTGTTGAAAGTGACATTAGACCAACTGTGCCTTCTACATGTGAAACCTCCTGCAATATCTTACTATAGGCTGTATTCATAGTCCAATGCATCATCTTTTGTGAAGTCCTTTACTGGATGATTGAATCTTACATGGATACCACTCTCCTACCCCTCCCCTAGGATGGCTGCATTCTACATGCATGTACCATAACCTTCCATAGTCTGAGTCCTACCACCAGCCATGCAACACCTGCCATTTCCTCCTCTAAGCTTACTGCACCTCCTGTATATGCACATACTGCCAAAACATCCCCTAAGATGGACATTATCCACACACATGCACTTCCTGCAGGATTCTCCTGTGGCTCCTTGCCTATGGGCAGTCACCACAGCTTCCAACCTATTAAAGCCACTGCTGACATGCTTAGTGAAAATTTCTTACACTCTTATATGCCTCATGATGTCCAAATTCCATTTCTTATTAAGATCATCCAAGGTTTCTCCACTAAAACTTACCTCCTATGAAATTTTGCTACTATCTCCTTCCAACATTGTTCTTTATAGATGATAAACCTCTAAGCTTGCCACTCTTCTACCTCTTATTAATGAACAACCCAACAACTGCAGAACTCAGTTTCTGTCGCTTCTTCATCCAGATAATTGAAACACCCATATTAGTCCTCTATCTTTCACTATCTATAGATAGATCCTATCTGTGAAAACCTGAGGTACATTTTAGGCTGCCTATGTCATTACAGACTGTATTTGGCCATTTAAGCTTGTTTGTTTAGCATTAGGATAAATACTTAATATAGATGATGGGTTGATGGGATGCAGCACACCACCATAGCATGTGTATACCTATGTAACAAACCTGTACATTCTGCACATGTACCCCAGAACTTAAAGTATAATAAGAATTTAAAGAAAAGAAAATCATCCATTTACAGAATCAGCGAAGGTAGCCAAATCTATTTCCTTACATAAGTTTGTCACTTATTCCAAGGCAAAAAGATTAATCTTTATACTGATAGCAGACACACCTTTAAATAAAATACATGAATTTAGAGTAATGCTTTTGTTGACAAACATATAAAACTAGCTACAAAACAAAGCCCATCCAACCCCACTGATAAAACTTTACTAGCTCTCATGGTACATAAATCCCATGAGAGTCCTTATTTAAGGAATTAAAGGTAAAGCAAATATTAGCAACAAATAAAGAGAAGGCTAATTAAAAATAAGATGAGTATGTTATCTTGACAAACTCTGGAGACTTCTAGACAGTCCTTTGGTTCCTCCACAGGCTATTACCCCAAATCTATTTCATATCCTTTAAAAGATGACCTACCACAAGAAAAATACCTTCATAATATTGTCTCTAAACACTACTAGGAAAATTTTACTTTGATTATAGAACAGATCACTTTTACATGTCTCATCTACAAAAAGCAGAACTGAGGAGACTGTAAAGGTGGGACATGAAGGAAAACCTTGTCATCATGTTCCCATCTACACTGGCAAATAGATTTTATACAAATTCTCAACTCTCAAGGTTATCAATATCGATTGGTCATCACATGCCTATTTTCCAGATAGCTAGTATCTTTCTTTTAGGCCACTGCAGTTAAAGTACTTTTAGAGAGAGTCTTCTCTCACCCTAGGGTATCCTGGTTTCCTTCTCCAGAGATGGGGGAGCTCACTTCACTGGCAAAATGATTCAGTACAGTTATGCAGCCATAGGCCAAGGAATGCCAAAGAATGCAAGGTATCCACCAGAGGCTAGAGGCAGCAAGGTATAGCTTCCTTATAGATTCTGGAGGGAGATTGACCCTGCAGATACCTTGATTTCGGGCTGTGGCCTTCAGCGGTATTAGAGAATAACTTTATGTTATTTTACATCACCTAGTTTGTGGTAATTTGCCACAGTAGCCACAGGAAATTAATACACTCCTTATTCTTATTCCACCTGAACATTCAACTGCTTAAACCTAATGTAATGAGACATTTTTAAGTGTTCTAAAAAACATGAAGTATTCTCATGTTTATCACTACTGTGTTAAAGCTGCTTTCTCTCCTGGTGTGTCTTCTTACCCTCTTCACAGTCTTGAATTAGTGGTAATCCAGCTAAATTTTCATGTTGTTGCCACATTTCTGTCAGTTTCACCATTGTGTCTTTATATAGAGATACATTTTATTTCAATGACCATGTCAAAGTGATAACTGCAAGTAGTATGTTGCTCTAAAATAAAAAAAGTCATTGCAACTGTTGCTCCAGCTATTGTATGAATGGGGAAATGAACTCTACCAGTAACATGACATGAAAACCCAATGCATTTTGATCAACCTAAATATCAGCTGGTTTCTGTTTCCATTTCACTTTCATTCATCCTTCTGGGAGCTCTGGCTGGGAACCAGACTGTTGCCACTATTATTATTGTAAGATACCCAGCCTACATCTGTAATGACGGCCAAATGACTGAAGAAGCCTACAGTGTTTTTAAAACACATGTTTCTTTCCTCCTACACAGCATGAAGAACAAGAATAGAGCTTTACTTTGGGTGACAATCTGCTACTGTAATATGAATAAGCTAAGTGAACTAAATGCATGCCTTTGAGGAAAATTTTAAAAAGCTTAAAACTGGCAACTCATTTGTCACTTAAATGTTTCCCAAGATATTAAAAGCACCATCTTTAGTTTAAAGGTTGCCAGCTCCTTCAATTTTCCCTGAATATCCACTAGTTCAGAGAGTGCTAGTTCCTGAAGGAGCTCTGCCACGCAGAAGGAACACAGGGGCAGAGTCAGGAAATGTCAAAAGACTCCAAGGTACTAGATAAGGGGCTGAACCATGCTTTTAAGGCTACAATGGTACTTTCTTAATTTCCGTTGATTGAATAATGATATTCTTACAAAAACTTCACACATTGCTCTGTGATCATAAAAGGACCAGTGTATTATAACATGGGTCTTCATTAATCTCTAAGGTAGAGAACACCAACATTTTCACAGATAAAATGAAGAGAATATATTGAATTTAGAAGAAATTACTGTATAAATGAATGTGCCACCTTCTGGAGAACTGTGTAAGTGCAGATCGAGTATAAATGGCTTTCAGTGGAATGTGTAAATAATTCATTAGGCAGGAAATGAAAACCGACCATTTTACTATTAGGAACATAGTAAGGCTTCTTTTTCCTTTATAAGAAAGCTTTTCATGACAGATGAGAATCAATTATTTGACCAAATGCCTTTTCTGCATTTTGAAACAGCACAGTTCTAATGTGTTCTCCCTTCTTACTCTTTATGAATGTGAATTCTTATTACACACATTTTATTATTGGTAGAGAGCAACTATGACACTGGCCTTAAAGTTATCAAGACACTCTCCAGGAGTTCATTAGAAATATAGTAATATTCTGTCCCTCTCTGACCTGATCTGCAATAATTTAGCCCCTTCCCTCAATATTTCAGGGTTTTATAAAAATTATTTTTATTGATTGAAATAATTATATATATTTATTGGATACAACATGATGCTTTGATACCTGTATACATCATGTAATGAGCCAATCAGGCTAGTTAACATTAATTAATTCACATACTTATCATTTATTTATGGTGAGAACATTTAAAATCTACTTTTAGCAATTTTGAAGTATATAATACATTTTTAACTATAGTCACCATGAAGTGCAATAGCTCAAGAAGCTTATTACACACGAAAAACCCTCCAAAAAATCAATAAATCCAAGAGCTGGTTTTTTGAAAAGATCAACAAAATAGACAGACCACTAGCTAGATTGATTAAAAAGAAAAGAGAGAACAACCAAATAGATGCAATAAAAAATGATAAAGGGGAAATCACCACAGATTCCACAGAAATTCAAACCATCATCAGAGAATATTACAAACAACTCTACGCACATAAGCTAGCAAACCTGGAAGAAATGGATAAATTCCTGGACTCCTGTGCCCTCCCAAGCCTAATCCAGGAGGAAGCTGAAACTATAAATAGACCAATAACAAGGGCAGAAGTCGAGGCAGCAATTAAGAGCCTACCACACAAAAAAAGCCCAGGTCCAGACGGGTTCACAGCCGAATTCTACCAGACACACAAAGAGGAGCTGGTACCATTCCTTCTGAAACTATTCCAAATAATCCAAAAAGAAGGAATCCTTCCCAAATCATTCTATGAGACCAATATCATCCTGATACCAAAACCCGGCAGAGACCCAACAAGAAAAGAAAACTTCAGGCCAATATCCATGATGAACATAGATGCAAAAATCTTCAATAAAATATTGGCAAGCTGATTGCAACAGCATATCAAGAAACTTATACATCATGATCAAGTAGGATTCACCCCGGGGATGCAAGGCTGGTTCAACATACGCAAGTCTATAAACGTAATTCACCACATAAACAGAACCATAAACAAAAACCACATGATTATCTCAATTGACGCAGAGAAGGCATTTGACAAAATTCAACAGCCCTTTATGCTAAAAACCCTCAATAAACTCGGTATCGATGGAACATATCTCAAAGTAATAAAAGCTATTTATGACAAACCAACAGCCAATATCATACTGAATGGGCAAAAACTGGAAGCATTCCCTTTGAAATCCAGCACTAGACAAGGATGCCCTCTTTCACCACTCCTATTCAATATAGTACTGGAAGTTCTAGCCATAGCAATCAGGCAAGAAAAAGAAATAAAGGGCATTCAAATAGGAAAGGTGGAAGCCAAATTGTCTCTATTTGCAGACAACATGATAGTATACCTAGAAGACCCCATCGCCTCAGCCCAAAAACTCCTGAAACTGATAAGCAACTTCAGCAAGGTCTCAGGATATAAAATCAATGTGCAAAAATCACAAACATTCCTCTACACCAATAACAGACTCAAAGAAAGCCAAATCAAGAACGAACTGCCATTCACAATTGCATATACAAAAAGAATAAAATACCTAGGAATACAACTCACAAGGAACGAACGGGACCTCTTCAAGGAAAACTACAAACCACTGCTCAATGAAATAAGAGAGGACACAAACAGATGAAGAAACATTCCATGTTCATGGTTAGGAAGAATTAATATCGTGAAAATGGCTATACTGCCCAAAGTAATTTACAAAATCAATGCTATACCCATCAAGCTACCATCGACTTTCTTCACAGAACTGGAGAAAACCACCACGAACTTCATATGGAACCAAAAGAGAGCCCGCATAGCCAAGTCAATTCTAAGCAAAAAGAACACAGCGGGGGGCATCACACTACCGAATTTCAAACTATACTACAAGGCTACAGTAATCAAAACAGCATGGTAGTGGTACCAAAACAGAGATATAGACCAATGGAACAGAACAGAGGCAACAGAGGCAACACAACATATCTACAACCACACAATCTTTGATAAACCAGTCAAAAACAAGCAATGGGGAAAGGATTCCCTGTTCAACAAATGGTGTTGGGAAAACTGGCTAGCCATGTGCAGAAAGCAGAAACTGGACCCCTTCCTGACACCTTACACTAAAATTAACTCCAGATGGATTAAAGACTTAAACATAAGACCCGGCACAATAAAAACCCTAGAAGGAAATCTAGGCAAAACCATCCAGGACATAGGAGTAGGCAAGGACTTCATGAACAAAACACCAAAAGCATTGGCAACAAAAGCCAAAATAGACAAATGGGACCTAATGAAACTCCACAGTTTCTGCACAGTAAAAGAAACAGTCAATAGAGTGAATTTGCAACCAACAGAATGGGAAAAAATTTTTGCAGTTTACCCATCTGACAAAGGGCTGATATCCAGAATTTACAAAGAACTCAAACAGATTTACAGGAAAAAAACAAACAAGCCCATTCAAAAGTGGGCAAAGGATATGAACAGACACTTTACAAAAGAAGACATATATGAGGCCAACAATCATATGAAGAAATGCTCATCGTCACTGGTCATTAGACAGATGCAAATCAAAACCACATTGAGATACCATCTCACGCCAGTTAGAATGGCGATCATTAAAAAATCTGGAGACAACAGATGCTGGAGAGGATGTGGAGAAAAAGGAACACTTTTACACTGTTGGTGGGAGTGTAAATTAGTTCAACCACTGTGGAAGATGGTGTGGCGATTCCTCAAGGCCTTAGAAATAGAAATTCCATTTGACCCAGCAATCCCATTACTGGGTATATATCCAAAAGGCTGTAAGTCGTTCTACTATAAGGACACATGTACACGAATGTTCATTGCAGCACTGTTTACAATAGCAAAGACTTGGAATCAACCCAAATGCCTATTGATGATAGACTGGATTGGAAAAATGTGGCACATATACACCATGGAATATTATGCAGCAATCAGAAATGATGAGTTTGTGTCATTTGTAGGGACATGGATGAATCTGGAGAACATCATCCTCAGCAAACTGACACAAGAACAGAAAACGAAACACCGCATATTCTCACTCATAGGTGGGTGATGAAAAATGAGAACCCATGGACACAGAGAGAAGAGTACTAAACACTGGGGTCTACTGGGGGGAAATGGGGAGGGCCAGTGGGAGGGGGAGGTGGGGAGGGATAGCCTGGGGAGAAATGCCAAATGTGGGTGAAGGGGAGAAGGAAAGCAAAACACACTGCCATGTGTGTATCTATGCAACTGTCTTGCATGTTCTGCACATGTACCCCCAAACCTAAAATGCAATAAAAAATAAATAAATTAATTAATTAATTAACAAATAAACAAACAAATAAATAAATAAATTCAATGCTAAAAAAAAAAAGAAGCTTATTACTCTTTTCTAACTGAAACTTTGTGACCTTTGATTAATATTTCCCCTTTTCCACACCCCACCTCTACCTTAGCCTCTGGTAACCACAAGTCTACTCTCTACTTTTATAAGTTCAAATTTGTAGATTCTACATATAAGTGAGAACATGCAATATTTGCCTTTCTGTGCTTGACTTATTTTACTTAGCATAATGTCCTCTAAATCTGTCTATGTTGTTGTAAATAACAACCATTGTTCTTTAAGGCTGAATAATATTTTAACATGTATATATATCACATATTTTAAATCCATTCATCTGTTGATTGGCACTTTAGCTATTTTCAAATCTTGGCTATTGAGAATAATATTTCAGTGAACATGGAAGTGCAAACATGCTTTCAACACACTGATTTTGATTTCATTAGATAGAAATCTAAGCATGGGATTTCTGTAATTTTATTTTTAGTTTTTTTGAGGAGTCTCCATATTGTTTTCTATAATGGTTTTATTAATTTATATTCCCATCAACAGTGTACAAGGGTTTCAACTTCTCCACATCCTTGCCAACACCTGTTATCTTTCATCATTGTGACAATAGCCATTTCAATAAGTAAGAGGTAATATTGCATTAAGGTTTTAATTTTCATTTCCCTGATAATTAGCGATGTTAAACACTTTAGACCAAATTGGTCTAACAGAAATGTAAAGAACATTCCATTCAACAGCAACAGAATAAACATTTTTCTCAAGTGGGCATGGAACATTCTCTAGGATAGATCATACATTAGGCCGCAGGCTAAATCTTAACAAATTTAAAAAGACTGAAATCATATCAAATATCTTTTCAGACCACAATCTTATAAAACTAGAAATCAGTAACAGAGGGAATAATGCAAAATTCATAAATATGTGAAAACTAAACAATATGCTCAGGAACAATTACTGAGTCCAGAAAACATTATTTGGAACAAACCAAAATGCAAATAAAACACACCAAAACTTATGAGATGTAACAGAGGCAGTTCCAAGAGGAAAATTTATAGCATTAAATGCCTGTGTCTAAAAAAAACAATAAAGATATCAAGTATACAACTTAATGTTACACCTCAGGAAATTAGAAATAGAAGAACTAACAACCCAAAGTTAGTAGGACAAAGGAAATAATGAAGATTAGAGAACAAATGAATAAAACAGTCTAGGAAAACAACAGAAAATAACAACTAAATTAACAGTTGGTTTTTGAACAACTAAACTGGCAAATCCTTATCTAGACTAGCAGAATAGAGAGAGAGCTCAAAAATAAAATTAGAAATGAGAGAAAAGACATCATAACTGATAATACAGAGGTAAAAATGCTATTAAGAGATGACTATGAATCATATACATTAACTAATTGGATATTATAGAACTGATGAATTCCTAGAAAAATATAACTTACCAAGAGTGAATCATGCATTTATAGAACATGTGAACCAAACAATAATCAGCAAAGACATTGAATCAATAATAAAAGGTCCCCATCAAAGAAAACCACAGGACAGATGGCTTCACAGCTGAATTTTACCAAACAGTTAAAGAAGAACAAGTACCAAACTTTCTCAAACTCTTCCAAAAGTCTAGGATGAGGGCAAACTTTCAAAATCATTTTACAAGGCCAGCAACTCTGATAGCAAAGCCAGGCAAAGACAAAACAACAACAACAACAACAACAACACTCTACAATCCAATGTCCTTAATCAACATAGAAATCTTTAACAAAGTGTCAGGAAACCTTATTCAACAGTAATTAAAAGATCATCTAAGATAAATTGGGATTTATCTTTGGGATGTTTAAACATGCAAAATCAATAAATGTGATCCACCATATTAACAGAATGAAGGTCAAAAATAATACAATCCTCACAATAGATGCAGAAAATGGAGAAAATCATTTGAAAAAAATGTAGTATTTTTTCATAAGAACGCTCAACAAATAGATGCATAAGGATTGTTCATCAACCCAATAAAAGCCATATATAGCAAGCCCACAGCTAACATCACACTCAATGGTGAAATGCTGAAGATGTTTAAGATTAGGAATAAGACAAAGATAACCATTCTTATCACTTCTATTCAATATAGTACTGTAAATCCAATTCAGAGCAATTAGACAAAAAAGGAAATGAAAGGTATCCAAATTGGAAATAAAAAGTAAAATTATCTCTGCTTGCTGATGACAGAATCTTATATATAGAAAAACTTAAAAGAATTGACCAAAAATTGTTAGAACTGATCAATGAATTCAGCACAGCTGTAAGTTACAAAATCAACATATTAAAATCAGTAGCATTTATATATATTAACAATAAACTACCTGAAGAAGAAATTTAAAAAACAATCATATTTACAATAACATCAAAAAATTAAATACATAAAAGTAAATTTAACCAAGAAGGTGAAACATGTCTATACTAAAAACCATAAAACATTGATTAAAGAAATAGAAGAGGACACAAATAAATGGAAAGCTATCTAGTGTTCATGGATTGGAATCATTAATATTGTTAAAATATTCATGCTACATAAAGGGACCTACAAATTCAATGCAGCCCCCAGCATAATTCCAATGACTTTTTTGTTATAGAAATAGCAAAACACAATCCTATTGCATATAACCACAAAAGATTCCAAATAGCCAAAGAAATCTTGAGCAAAAAGAACAAAGCTGCAGCCATCAAACTCTCTGATCTCAAAGTGTATTGCGAGGTTATAGTAACTAAAGCAGAATGGTACTGGTATACAACAGAACAGGCTAGAGAGCCCAGAAGTAAACCCATCTGTCTGTGATCAATTGAATTTCAACAGAGGGGCCAAGAACACATGATGGGTGAAAAACAGTGTCCTTGATAAACGGTATTGGGAAAACTGGCTGTCCAAATACAGAATGAAATGAAGAATAAAACTGAATCTTATACATCCCTTATATAAGAATCAACTCAAAATGGATTATAGACTGAAATCTAAGACCTAAAAGCATAAAATTGCTAGAAGAAAACACAGGGGAAAACTTACATGGCATTGGTCTGGGCAATAATTTCTTGTATATGACCCCCAAAACACAGGCAACAAAAGCAAAAATAGACAAATGGGATTGCATCAAACTAAAAGCTTGTGCACAGTCAAGGAAACAGTGAAAAGAGTGAAGAGATAACCCACAGACTGGAGGAGAATATTTGCAAATCATACAACAGATAAGGGTTTCATATCCAAAATGTATATGTAACTCCAATTACTAAGTAACAAGAAAGAAAAAAGAAACACCTGCTCCACTCACGTCCAGGAACTGGTTCCCAGCCTCCCAACCCCTCTGCAGCGCCCACGCGCCTGGGTCCGAGTCCGCGAGCGAAAGCCGGTGGCGCGGAGGCTTCTGGGAGATGGAGGCCGAGACTGAGACCTGCGCAGGCGCAAACCCACAGCTGGGGTGAGGGCTGGAAGTGGCGCCGTTCGTGGCAGTGCCCCGATGGAACCTCCTGGTCCTGTGAGGGGGCCCTTGCAAGATTCCAGCTGGTATGAGCCTTCTGCAGAGCCAGTCCGGACTGAAATGTCTATATCACTAACAGCAGCTGAAACTCTGGCCCTTCAGGGTATACAGGGACAAGAGAAGATTATGATGATGGAACCAAAGGAAGAGGAACAGTCTTGTGAGTATGAGACCAGGCTACCTGGGAACCACTCTGCCAGTCAAGAGATCTTCTGCCAACACTGCTACCAGGAGACCCCTGGTCCCCGGGAGGCCTTGAGCCAACTACAGGTACTCTGCTGTGAGTGGCTGAGGCCAGAGAAACACACCAAGGAGCAGATCCTGGAGTTACTGGTGCTCGAACAATTCTTGACCATCCTGCCTGAGGAGCTCCAATTCTGGGTGCGGGGACATCACCTTAAGAGTGGAGAGGAGGCTGTGACTGTGCTGGAGGATTTAGAGAAAGGACTTGAACCAGAGCCGTAGGTCCCAGGCCCTGCACGTGAACTTGCACAGGAAGAGCCATGGGAGAAGAAGGAATCTCTGGGAGCCTCCCAGGAAGGAGTGAGCATCCAGCTCCAGCCTAAGGAGACCCAGCCTTTCCCAAAGAGTGAACAGGTATATTTACATTTTCTGTCATTTGTTACAGAAGATGGCCCAGAGACCAAAGACAAAGGATCATTGCCACAACCACCTATTACCGAAGTGGAATCACAGGTTTTCTCAGAAAGACTTGCTACTGACACCTCTATATTTGAAGCTACCTCTGAGGGTACCTTAGAACTGCAGCAGAGAAATCCCAAAGCAGAGAGACTGAGGTGATCCCCTGCCCAGGGGAAAAGTTTCAGACAGATGGTTGTCACCCATAAGGAAATTCTCACAGGGAAGAAAGACCATGAATGTAGTGAATGTAGTAAAACCTTCATTTATAACTCACATCCTGTTGTCCACCAGAGTTCATTCTGGAGAGAAACCCTGTAAGTGTAGTGACTGTGGGAAAACTTTCAAACAGAGCTCAAACCTCGGTCAGCATCAGAAGATTCATACAGGAGAGAAACCCTTCGAATGTCATGAATGTGGGAAGGCCTTCAGGTGGGGTGCTCATCTTGTTCAGCATCAAAGGATTCATTCAGGAGAGAAGCCCTGTGAGTGTAATGAGTGTGGGAAGGCCTTTAGTCAAAGCTCATATCTAAGTCAGCATTGGAGAATTCACAGAGAAACCTTTTATTTGTAAAGAATGTGGGAAAGCTTATGGATGGTGCTCAGAGCTCATTAGACATCAGAGAGTTCATGCCAGAAAAGAGGCTTTGCATTGAATTGAAGGGGAGAACACCTCCAGACAGAATTCAATGTCACTCTAATCTACTTTAGGACTGGATCTCATAAAAGTTATAAGCTCCTTAACAAAAAAGAAAAAAAAGAAGAAACAAATAACCCTATTTAGAAAATGGTCACAAGAGCTGAATAAACATTTCTGAAAAGAAGATATGTAAAAGGCAAACTAATACATGGAAAAAATATGGTTTTAAAGCCCATCACTTCTAACATAGTATTTTAATTCACTACAATAGAGAAAGATGTTTTTTGAAGGTGTCTGCACTGAGAAATTTGTACTTGAGCAGCATTAGTATCTGGAACTCTTTCCCTAGTTTTCCAACCAATAAACAGTAGTTTTCCTAAAATGTCCTGAAATGAATTAATACCCAAGCATACATGTACACAAAACACACACACACACACACACACACACACACACACACTTCCCTGTGTATGCTGTGCTGTGTTCAAATGTTTTAAATTTAAATAATGTCCAAAGAAAAGGTTCAGTTACCTAATCATTGGTTGCTTTTCCTTCAGCCTTGAAGGGAGGAGAAAAGAAAAAGCAAGAGAGAGAGGGTTTAGGCAAAGTTAAGTTGAAAAAAATAAGCCTTGGAGAGGGATTCCATGAGGGAAACTCCATTTTTGGCTGAAGAGTCTACTGTCAGAGTGGCTAGTAAAGTCTTGCACACAAGATTCAGGGGAGATAGGGCTGGCTGGAAAAGTCCTAAGTTGGCAGGACTGCATCCACTAAGTAACCACTACACTTATCTAGTGTAATATGGGTCAAAAAAGCCTCCTAACATTACAATACAACAAAGTGTTAACAGTGGATTTCTGGATTTTGTGATTTTTGCCATTTCCTTTGTGTTGTTCTATGCTTTCTACAATGCAAAAGGGTTGCAAATTTAAATAGCTTGAAAATGATTATTCAGACTCTTTTAGATAGATGTTATATATCCAATTTATTTGGGTTCAAGAAAGACAATTTTCCTCAAAATTGCTAGTACTCTAACAAAATATTTAAATTTGCTCTTTTAGCTCATCTAAGTTCTCTAAATTCCAGTCAAGAGGATAAGTAGGATAATCATCCCTTGCCACTGGATGGACATTTTGGATTTATTAAAACATCAACTTCATTTACTCATCAAAAAAAGAAATTTGCATTTTGATTTCATATTTCTTTATTTGTCCATCTTGTCATATGATAGTGTTTCTTTAGCTTTTAATTTTTGTGGTTACCTAGTAGGTATATATATTTGTGAGCTACATCAGTTACCTGGATACAGGCATGCAATGCACAATAAACACATCATGATAAATGGAGTATCCATCCCCTTGAGCATTTTTTATATTATGTAAAATTCAATTATACAATTTTAGTGATTTTTAAATGTACAATGAAATTGACTATAGTCACCCTTTTGTCCTATCAAATACTGTCTTATTCAGCCTTTCTAAGTATTTTTTTTAAACATTAACAATCCTTACTTGCCCCCAGCCTGCAACTACCCTTTCTAATCTTTGGTAACTAACCTCATGTCTCCATGAGTACAATTGCTTTTATTTTTTCTAGCTCCCACAAGTAAGTGAGAAAATGCAGTTTTTCTTTATGTGCCTGGCTTATTTTGTGTGTGGGGGGAGCTTAAAACAAGAAACATTCCCTCATAGTTTTAGAGGCCAGAAGTCTGAAATCAGGGTATCTGTAGATTTGGTTGGTTCTGGAGCCTCTGAAGGACAACCTGATCCATGCTTTCCTCCTAGTTTCTGGTAGTTGCAGACAATCTTTGTTGCTCCTTGGCTTGCAGCTGCAATCTCCAATCACTGCCTCTGTCTTCACTGACCATTTACCCTGTGTGTCTCCTCTGTCTCTCTGCATCGACATGGTTTTCTTATCCAAATGCCCATCACTAGATTTAGGGTCTACTCTAATGTAGTATAATGTCATCCTAAGTAATTACATCTTCAAAGACCCTATTTCCAAAAAAGGTCATATTTGCAGGTATCAGAGAACAGGACTCGAATATATCTTTTTGGGGGGATATAATGCAACCTATTTTAGGAATCTTCTGGAAAGTTTTCTCATTTGTAACTAGAAAGTTCAGAGAAACACAGTCTTTTTTCTCCTTTGTATTTTTTCATATCTGGATATAATGCCTGAACCTGCTGTCACTGCCTTACTCTTAGTCTGGGGATAAAGACAATATACAAAGAAAGATAATTCCAGGAAACCACATAGAATAGGAGCTAGTGCTAAAGAGCAGAATTATATAAGATGAATTGTTTATTGTCTAAACAAGTTTTATTCAGGATTTCTAATAGTTGCAGCTAATAACATCTTAAGTGATATAATGACACTCAGATTCATTATTAATCAATCAGGCATGTGGTGATGCTCCATGGAAATAAAGAAAAATAGTTTTTAGGAAACTATGTCATAAATATGTGTACATGTATGCATATGTGTATCTATCAAGAAACAATAATATTTAGCTTCTGACACAGTTACTTTTTACCATACAAATATATTATCAAATGACTGTTTTATGGCTTGTAAATTATTTTAATTCAAGAGTTTCTCTGTAGGGCATCCCATCTACAGCCACCTTAAGGTTAATTTTGATTATGCATGATACTTAGGGAGTTTGACCAACTTTGAGCTCTACTGTCAACTAAACATCAATTGAAGAGTCTGAAGATTTTCCTGTGAGATCTGTAGTGTGATTACAGTGTATGTATGAAACCACTTAGTTTTAAGAACAGAAAACGGAAGAGTTTGGCAAGGAAGTTGCTGTAGTGGTCTCTGAAAAAGGTGATGAGACCTTGATATTGAGCAGTGGAAGTGATATTGGAAAGGATGGATAGATCATCAAAGGAGGAATGTACATTAAAATATTAATAATAAATGGAAATAGTACACAACACAACAGAGTCAATTCTGATGCCAAGTGACTGTACCCATCCATGAGTTGTCCCTTCTTTTCTAAAATTTTTTATCTTTGTGGGTTTATGGTAGGTGTATATATTTATGGGGAACATAAAATGTTTTGATCTAGACATCTAATGTATAATAATCATATCATGAAAGATGGAATATCCATCTCCTCAAGCATTTATCCTTTGTGTTAAAAATAAGCCAATTATACACTTTTCATTATTTTGCAATGTACAATTACATTAATATTGACTATATTCCACCTGTTGTGCTATCAAATACTAGGCCTTATTTATTTATTCAAACTGCTTGTTGTGTCAATTAACTATCTCCACATGCCACTCCCATCCCCCACTACCCATCACAGCCTCTGGTAACCATCCTTCTATTCTCTGTCTCTGTGAGTTTAGGTGTCTTGATTCTTATATCCCACAGATAAGAGAGAATACGTGATGTCTGTCTTTCTGTGTCTGGCTTATTTCACCTAACATAATGATTTACGGTTCCATCCATGGTATTACAAATGAATATGGCTGAATAGTACTTCATTGTGTATATGTATCATATTTTCTTTATCCATTCATCTGTTGATGGATACTTTGGTTGCTTTCAAAGCTTGGTTATTATTAACAGAGCTGTAACAAACATGGGAGTGCAGATATCTCTTTGATACATTGATTTCCTTTCTTTTAAGTGTATACCTAGGGCAGCAATGAGTTCAATGCTAAGTTCCCCAGTCTCTATGCTCTCCTTCCACCAAATGCACAGATTCTTTATCCATGTCACAGAGCTGCTGATGGGGAATGACAGAAGGCTGGTATTGGCAATTCAACACTGCCTTTTCTACCCGCTTCAGTGCATCTTTCCATGACATAAAGTTAAAACCTGGTACTGTGATTGCTCACCTTATTTTTGATTCTTATACTGGTGCTTTTTTTGTGTAGTTTTTGAAATTTGATGATTCTGCAGTGGGGGTCAATCAGAGTAGCCTTCTAATCCCTCATCTTGCTCCACCTATGATTGTATTTTTCAATGTGTATCTTTCTATAAAAAGAGTGTTAATCCCCTTTCACATATGGTTCAAATATTTTTATTTGCTTTCTGAATTCACTTTTGATATTTTCTTTGATATAGACTAATTTTAATATTGCTGATTATATTATTAGTGGCTTCTGGATGTGTCCTTAACAATAAATGTATTAAGGTAAAATCTGGGCTGTCATGGAGCTTACAATCCATTGGGAGGAGCAGAAATGGTGAATAATTACAGCACAGCATAATGAGCACAGAACAATGTGTTGTGGAATGAAAAGAAAGGAATTGTTACATTCAAGGCACTACTGGGGGATTGACAGTTTCATGGAATATTCCATAGTGTTGAAAATGGGTGGGACTGAGAGTGGGGGGAAAGGAGAAGTAACAGAAAGGTATAGCAAGAACTGAAGCTCAAGAAGCAGGAAGTCAAATTGTCAGATATCTTTTTCATTCTGAAGAGTTGGATTTTACACCACGATTATAAAAGGAAGATCTCCCTCATGCATTCTTATCTCTTCTGTGCTATACCTCCAATTTCAACTTTGCTGTCTTTATTTGTATTGAACTAACAATGATTCCCTAATATTGCTCTCTCATTCTGAATCCTGCACACAATATCCTTGTCTGTCTTCTGAACTTGAACATTGGCACACTTATGCTTCAAATGTCAGCTTGGGCATGTTAGCATCTCTGCGCCTCCTCTCAAGTGTAATAGAACATCTGTTCCCCTCATACACTAGCATTCACCGTGGGTATAAGCCTTCTTAGTATACAGTACCCAGAGCTATAATCATTTACACTCAGGTATAGGTTTAGCTACAGGATAAGCTGATTGATACCATGCTCTTTCCACACCACAGTATTAGCCCAAAGTCTGATGAATATTCAGCACTGAATGAATCCTGAGTGAACAAATGAATGAACAAGTGAGTTAGATTAAAGTATATTTAATCAGAATACAGTTCTTGATGAACTAAGGAGATATGAACTTGAAAAGACAAGTTTTCCAGGTGATTTTATACTACTGGAAACCTACTGAATATTCTCTTAAGAAAAAACTGATAGTAAAGCAGATTGTCCACCCAATGTTTCTTTCAAGCCACACGAGTAGCTAATTGACCTATCTAGCCATATTTCTCTATGGCAATTATAGGTTTTATGCCAAGATCCTTGTCCAACTTTAAATCTGCCTTATATTAAATCACAACATAAGTTGTTGTTCAGGCCTTCAACTATCTGAAATAGTTAACAATTCATATGTTAATAATACAGAAACACCCTCACAGACACACCTAGAATAATGTTTAATATTTAACCATGTATCCTGGCGCCCCACATCCCAGTTCAGTTGACACAAAATTAACCATCACAGGCAGTTCCTCAAAAAGTAATAAACAGAATTCCCATATGATTCAGTTATTCTACTTCTGTGTATATATGCAAAATAACAACTTCCTTTGAAATTACATTTTTGTACCTAGAATTATAGAATTTAGAATAATTTGAAAGTATTGGCAATATTTTGTCCAACCATTAACATTTTATAATTTTCCCATCAGTCTTATCTCACTTAGCCTCAAATTTTCTAACCAGTAGAATTGTCTCTATGCTTATGGCTTGCTGACCCAGGATTTGTATGGAGACTGACTCTGAGAGGAGAAATATAAGGAAGAAGTTACCACGGCATGCTTCATAACAAAGGGGTGGGCCTCTACTTGTAGTTCTAACTCCATAAGTGCTATATCAGAATAAATAAGCCAAAATTGTGGAATTGGGAGAAGTTTTAATAGCACAATTAGGTGATTATAATTAACAATAATTTATTGTAAAGGGGAGGTAAGATGACTGAATTGAAGCCTCCACTGATCATCCCCCCAGCACACACACACACACACGAGAAGAGCAAATTTTAACAACTACACACACACACAAACACATGCACACACACACACACACACACACTCTCAAAACACTGTCTTGAGAACTGCAAATTAGGTGAGTAATCACAGCATCTGACTGTAACTTCTTATTGCTTAAAGAGGAGCTGAAGAGGGTAGGAAAGACAGTTTTGAATTGCTGACACCAGCCCCTTGACCCCCAGCAGCAGCTTTATGGCACAAAAAAACTATGCACTTGGCAGACAACACTGAGACTGAAGGACATGGCATTGAACTCAGTGCTACCCTGTCACATGGAAAACTATAGTGGTGCTAGGGTCAGCCAGCACCCATCCACCGAGGGCACATTTGAATCAGCCCTAGCAAGAGGAGAATCATCCACCCCAGGGTTCAGAGATTACATTTTTTGGCACACCTTGCCACCAGGACCCTAAGGGCTCTGGGATCTGAGGTAAACTGGAAAGGCAGTCTAGGACACAAAGACCACAATTTCAAGACAAGTCCTAGTGCTGGGCAGGGCTTAGAGCCACTGGGGTAGGATGACGTGTGACCTAGGGAGATACCAGCTGGGGGGCTAAAGGGTGTGCTTGTACCACTCTTATTAATAGCAGAATTGATCAAACAGAAGAAAGAATTAGTGAGTTTAATTAGGCTATTTGAAAGTGCACAGAGGAGATGAAAGGCAAAAGAATAAAAAAGAATGATGCACACCTGCAAGATCTAGAAAATAGTCTCAAAAGTGCAAATTTAAGAGATGCTGTCCTTAAACAGAAGACAGAAAGATAGGGTTAGAAAGTTTATTAAAAAATATAATAAAAGAGAGCTTCCCCAAACTAGAGAAACATATCAATATCTCAGTGCAAGAAGGTTATAGAACACCAAGTAGATTTTACCCAAAAAAGACTACTATAAGGCATTTAATATTTAAACTCCCAAAGGTCAAGGATAAAGAAAGGATCCTAAAATCAGCAAGAGGAAGGAAACAAATAATATATTAAGCAGCTGCAATATGTCTGGCAGCATGCTTTTAAATGGAAACCTTATAGGCCAGGGTAGAGTGGCATGACATATTTAAAGTGCTGAAATAAATAAAGAAAGAAAGAAACAAACTTACCCTAGAATAGTATATCTGGTGAACAAATTCTTCACACTTGAAGGAGAAATACTTTCCCAGAAAAACAAGAGCTGATGGATTTCTTCAATACCAGAACTGTCCTACAAGAAATGCTAAAGACAGTTCTTCAGTATCAAAGAAAAGGATGTTAAGGAGCAATAAGAAATCAAGTGAAGGTAAAGAACTCACTGGTAATAGTAAACACTCAGAAAAACACAGAATAGTAAAATACTATAATTGTAGCAAGTAAAATACTCTTATTTTAGGCAGGAAGACTAAATGATGAACAAACCAAAAATAATAAATACAACTTTTCAAGACATAGTACGATAACACATAAAGAGAAACAAGGAAAAGTTAAAAAGTTGTGAAATGACGTTAAAGTGTAGAGGTTATATTAGTTTTCTTTTGGCTTGTTTTTTGTTTATACAAACAGTGTTAAGTTGTCATTGGTTTAAAACAATGGGTTATATTTCCAATCCTTATAGTAACCATATCAAGAAAACATACAATGGATACCAAAAAAATAAAAGAAATTAAATCATACCACTATAGAAAATTACTTTCACTAAAAGAAAGACAGATGGAGGGATAGAAGAAAGAGAAAATCATAAAAGGACCAGAAAACACATAATAGAAAGGCAGGAATAGGTTCTGACTTAACAGTAATAATATCAAAGGTAAACAAACTAAGGTCTACAATTGAAAGATGAAAAAACAAGACCCAGTGATCTCTTGCCTACAAAACAAAAACAAAAACAAACAAACAAACACTGTATCCACAAAGATACTCACAGAATAAAAATAAAGGGATGGAAAAAGATATTCCATCCAATGGCAATAAAAAACTTGCAGGAGTAGCTATACTTATATAAGAAAAAAAATAAAGATAAATATATATGACAATACAAAGAATGTCATTCTATAATGATAAAGGGGTCAATTCAGTAAGAAGATATAACAATTGTAAATACAGAGGCACACAACACAAAAGCATTTAGATATATAAAGCAAATATTATTAGAAATAATAATAGAGATATACCCCAATAAAATTGTAGCTGGAGACCTCAACACTTCACTTTCAGCATTGGATATATTTACCAGAAAGAAAATCAATAAAGAAACATGAAACTTAATCTTTAGTAGAAATCAAATGGCCCTAATAGATCTTTACCCAACATTTCATAGAAAGGCTACAAAATTCACATTGTTCGCCTCAGCATATAAATTATTCGTAAAGATAGACCATATGTTAGGTCCGAAGACAAGTCTTAAAACATTCCAAAAAGGTGACATAATATCAAGCATCTTCTCTGACCAAAATGGCGTAAAACTAGAAATTAAAAATGAGAAGAATTTTGGAAACTATGAAAATTAAACAATATGCTCCTGAATGACCAGTGGGTCAACAAAAAAATTAAAAAGGAAATTGACAAATTTATTGAAACAAATGCTAATATAAATGCAACATACCAAAACCAACAGGGTACAGCAAAAACAGCACTAAGATGGAAAATTATAGTTGTCAGTGCCTACATCAATAAAAAGAAAAACTTCAAATAAACAATTTGTATTAAGTCCATTCTCAAGCTGCTATGAAGAAATACCTGAAACTGGGTAAATAATAAAGAAAAGGGGCTTAATTAACTCACAGTTTCACATGGCTGGGGAGACCTCAGGAAACTTACAATCATGGAGGAAGTTACCTCTTTACCATGCAGCAGGAGAGAGAATAAGTGCCAGCAAGGGAAATGCCAGATGCTTATACAACCATCACATTTCATGAGAACTCACTATCATGAGAACAGCATGGGGGAACTGCCCCAATGATTTAATTACCTCCCACCGAGTTCTTCCCATGACATGTAGGGATTATGGGAAGTACAATTCAAAATAGATTTGGGTGGGGACACAGCCAAACCATGTAACAATCTAATAATGCATCTGAAATAACTAGAAAAGAAAGGGCAAATCACACACAAAATTAGAAGGAAAAAAATTATAAAGAATAGGGCACAAATAAATGTAATTGAAATAAACACAATACAAAAGAGCAATGAAATAAAACTGTTTTTTAAAAAAGATAAAACTGACAAACTTTTAGCCACACCATCTAAGAATAAAGGAGAGAAAACTCAAATAAAATGAGATGAAAAAGGAAATATTACAACTAATACTATAGAAATTCAAAAGATCATTGGTGGTTACTGTGAACAACTATATGCTAACTAACAGGAAAATCTTGAAAAAATGGTTAAATTCCTAGACACAAATAATATACTAAGATTTAATCATTGAGAAGTACACAACCTGAACAAACCAATAACACATAATGAGATAGAAGCTGTAATATGAAGTCTCCAAGTCAATCAGAGCCTGGGACCTGATGGCTACACAGTTGAATTTTACCAAACAGTTGAGGATGAATACCAATCGTACTCAAACTATTTTGAAAAATGGATGAGGAAAGGCTTCCAAACTCATTCTAGGATGTCAGTATTACCCTGATACCAAAACCAGAGAAAGATACCTCAAAAAAGAACTAGAGGCCAGTATCACTGATGAATTTTGATGTGAAAATTCTCAATAATAGCAATCCAATTGTAATAATATATCAAAAACTTCATTCATCATGACCAAGTGGGATATATTCCTGGGGTGCAAGAATGGTTCAACATATGGAAATCAATTAATGTGACAAATAATAACAACAGAATGAAGGACAAAAACAATATAATCATATCAACTGATATTGAAAAAACATTTGATAAAATTCAACATCTCTTCTTGATAAAGACTTTTAAAAAAACTAAGAATAGAAGGAACATACTTCAGCATCATAAATATCATATATGAAAGACCATAGCTAGTGTCTTACTGAATGGGCAACAATTGAAAACCTTTCCTCAAAGATCTGGAACACACAAGGATGGCCATTATCACCACTATTATTTAACATAGTACTGGAAGTCCTAGCTAGAGCAATCAGACAAGAGAAAAAAATAAAAAGCATCAGAATTGGAAAGGAAGAAGTGAAATTATCTTTGTTTGCAGGTGATATAATCTTATATTTGGAGAAATGTAAATTTCCACCAAAAAACTATTATAACTGATAAATTCAGTCAAGTTTCAGGATACAAAACTAGCTTACAAGTATCAGTAGCATTTGTATAAGACCACAGTAAACAATTGGAAAAAATAAAAAAGTAATCCCATTTATAATAGCCAAAAATAAAATTACCTAGGAGTTAACCAAATAAGTGAAATATCTTTACAATAAAACCTATAAAACATAGATGAAAAATATTGAAGAACACGCCAAAAATGGAAATATATTCTATGCTCATGAAATGGAAGAATCAATATTGGTAAAATGTCCATACTATGCAAAGCAATCTACAGATTCAATGCAATCCCATTCAAAACACCAATGACATTCTTCACATAATACAAAAAACTATGCTAAAATGTATATGGTGACACAATGTAGCCCAAATAGTCAAAGCTATCCTAAGCAAAAAGAAAAAAAACTGGAAGAATCACATTACCTGACTTCAAATTACACTACAGAGCTATAATAATCAAAACACCATGGTAATGGCATAAAAACAGACGCACAGACCAATGCAACAGAATAGAGAACACAGACACAAATACACTTATCTAAAGTAAACTCATTATTGACAAAGGTGCCAATAATGAACATTGGGGAAAAGACAGTCTCTTCAAAAAATGGTGCTGGGAATAGTAGATATCCATATGCAGAGGAATGAAACTAGACACTTGTCTCTTGCAATATACATAAATCAAAATGGATTTAATTATTTAATGAAATCTAAAGAATCTAATAATTTATTCATTGAATCTAAAGAATCCAAAAAATTAATTCTATAATTAAATTTAAGACATCAAACCATGAAACTAATGCAAGAAAACAATGGGGAAAATCTCTAGAACATTGGTCTGGGCAAAAATTTCTTGATTAGTATGCCACAAGCAAAGGCAACCAATGCAAAAACAGACAAGTGGGATCACACTAAATTAAAAAGGTTCTGTACAGCGAAAGAAACAATTAACAAAGTGAAGAGACAAACCACAGAATGGAAGAAAGTATTTGCAAACTACCCATCTGACAAGTCATTAATAAACAAAATGTATAAGGAGCTCAAATGACTGTCTAGGGGAAAAGTCTAATAGTCTGATGAAAAATGAACAAAAGATTTCAATAGACATTTCTCAAAGGAAGACATACAGAAAACAAGCAGGCATATGAAAAGGTGCTCAGCATCATTGATCATCAATTGATCATCAGATAAATGCAAATAAATAAAGAGAGGCATCATCTCACCTCAGTTAAAATGGCTTTTATACAAAATATAGGCAATTATAAATGATGAATAGGATGTACAAAAAAGGGAACCCTGGTACACTGTTGGTGGAATATAATAAATTAGTAAAACCACAATGGAGAACAGTTTAGAGGTTCCTCAAAAAAAAAAAAAGAAAAGAAAAAGAAAAAAGAAAAAAAACCTCACCTAAAAATAGAGCTACCACACAACCCAGCAATCCCGTTACTGGGTATAAACCCCAAACAAGGAAATCAGGATATCAAATAGATATCTGCACTCCCATGCTTTTTGCAGCTCTATTCACAATAGCTAACATTTTGAGGTAACGTAAGTGCCTATCAACAGATGAATGGGTAAAGAAAATGTGGTACTTATACACAATGGAGTACTATTCAGCCATAAAAAAAATTAGATCCCGTCATTTGCAACAACATGGCTGCAGCTAGAGATCATTATGTTAAATGAAATAAGCCAGGCACAGAAAAACAAAGTTTCAAGTTCTCACTTTTTTGTGTGAAAACTAAATATTAAAATAATTGAACCCATGAAGGTAGAAAGTAGAATTATGGTTACCAGAGGCAAGGTAAGGTAGTGGAGTGGCAGGGAATGTGGGGATGGTTAATGGGTCCAAAAAGTAGACAGAAAGAATAAGACCTAGTATTTGACAGCACAACAGGGTGGCTATAGTCAATGATAATTTAATTGTTCAAGCAATTCTCCTGAGTAGCTGGGATTACAGGCACATGCCACCACACCCAACTAATTTTTGTATTTTTAGAGAAAGAGTTTTGCCATGCTGGCCAGGCTGGTCTCAAACTCCTGACCTCAGGTGATTCACCTACCTCAGCCTCCCAAAGTGCTGGAGTTACAGGTGTGAGCCACCATGCCTGGCCTGGATTATTTCTAACACAAAGGATAAATGCTTGAGGGGTTGGATACCTCAGTTATCATGATATAATTATTGTTCATTGCATGTCTGTATCAAGATTATCTCATGGACCCTATAAATATATATACCTGTTTTGTACACATAAAAAGTAAAAAGTAAAAAATTTAAAAGTATTAATTTTTATTTTATAATAACTAGATTTAGAATGATATCAACACAAATAAATGATATATATCACAATTAACCAGATTTGCTCATTAAACATTGTATGCATGTACTGAAAAAATCATATGTACCCCATAAATATGTACAAGTGTTATGTATCAATTAGAAAATAAAAAAAAAATCAGGAAAGTAGTCTTAAGGTGGTAAGCACAGGTAGGAAAAAGAGAAGAGAGACTTAGCAATGAGAAAATGAGGCAAAATATATATAGTATAGAAAATCTTCAATCCTGTATTGTTTTGTTGCGATTCATTGACTTAGGAGGACTGTAGAAGGGCTGTGCTCTCATCTGGGTCTCCTGTGAAGTGCTTCTAAGGCATTACTTCTTTAGATCTTCCCATTGAAAGACTACTGGAGAGAGGCTACAGGCTGTTACCCCATGGATGCTGCAGAAGTCTGGTCTAAAATTGTCTGAAGTACACGTTGTGCCTCAGCATCCCTATTCTAATGACTGAAGTCAGAGTTGTGAAGAGGGGTGAGGCTGAACAGCTATCACTGAGGAATTAGAGTTATGATTCAACAATGCTTAACTGAAGAAAGGAAAAATGGCATACAAAATAGAATCCTGGAGCAGATGCCAACTCTTGTCTTTGAAATTCAAATGTAGGGAGCCTGCAGTTGAAGCACCATTGACATATCACATGCAGGGCATAGAGATGTAAGATATTTGCCAGATCTGGGTATGAGACTAATATATTACCAGTTTTGTTCAACATTTAATCAAGATCAGAAGCTAGGTATGTCCAAACCTACAATTTGATCAATCTCAGTGTCTGTAGCTGTGTGAAGTTCTGATAAAATAAGGATAGAGACTCACTATCAAAGTAAGTAGCACACAGTGAATAAAATGATTATGGCTCAACATCAATTGGTAACCCAAATTGACCCTAGCAATTTAATCACAATGCAAACTCTCACTATTATTTGAATGAAATAAATATAATCTTATGACAACAAAAGCTACTGGGAATTATAAGAGGTGGAAGCAAGGGAGGGAGATACGATTGAAAAACAATTGGGTACTATGCTCAGTAACTGGGCGATGGGATCAATCGCATCCCAAACCTCAGCATTACATGATATAACTATGTAACAAACGTGCACGTGTGCCCTGAATCTAAAATAAAAGTTGAAATTATTTTTAAGAAAACAAGTAAAAGATGAAATTAAATACTAGCATCAAGCAACTATTTGGAACATTTAAATAAAGGCATTAGAAAAATAAGACATCAGCAATTAAAGTATATAAATTGATAAAGTATACGCAAAGAAAACTCCCCACTGAAAAAAAGAAAAGAAAAGAAATACACTCTAAAGGGAACTTTTCAGTTTTTTCCCACCACTCTTATCTCACATTTTGTCTTTTGGCATGTCAAACTTGAAGACGCTCCAATTAAAAAAAAATAATTTAATGACTTTAGCCAGATAAGAAATTGAACCAGATACCATGAGAGTAACTGGCCAATTGTTCGCTCAGACAAGGCCACTAATTTTCTAGATATACTAATTTTTTTTCAAGAGTTGCTCTTCATTAAGGGAATTTATTTTCAAGCAGATCACTGTTCTGATTTGCTTGGAAGAAAAAGAAATAAAGGAATTGAAGAAAGAATAAGACTAAAATTTAGTATTTGGCTAGACTTCCAACTTCTTAGAATTATTAACTTTGGCAACAGTGAGACCTCAAGAGGACCAAGCCTTCTGGAAAGATCTGAACACTGCAATCATGCATGTATATAGTATATCATTTTCTTATTTAATATTTTTTCTAATAAAGGTAACTCTTTTTGCAAGGCTATGTCAGGATTGTATCAGAACAATTTCCTGTTGCATGCTGTAATGTAGTAAGTAAAAGTATAAATAGGTATATATACACTATCTCACCTGCTGAACCCTCGAGGGGTTTAAACAATCACAACAAAAAAGAAGTCTAGTGGCTATAGTAGATATGTCCTTAATGGAACTACTGTTGTCAAGCAACCTTTAAAAAATACTTGCACAGCAACCTACAGGCACTTTGTCTCTTGAAAGAAACCGGTCTTGTGACTTTAATTCATTGTCCAGACTGGCATTGAAGAGATACTCTAAGAAGCCCAAAAAACTCACCTAAAAAATTTGTGAACAGAGACCATAACTTTCTTTTCATTAGCTTTGCTGAATACCTAATACAGAGCTTCACACTAAGCAGTAGTTCAAATAGTAAATGAGCAAAGTGTTTTACCTGTTCCTACCTTACTTCTAGCTTCATTTTTACATTTCTTAATTGTTTTGCCTAAAAAATTCATTTTTTTCCATTTTATCATTATTCCATTTCCTTACTCTTTCTCTGGCTATACATGCTCTCACATTTCCTAGGTGTCAGATCAACTTTTCTCCATGTTTACTTTCATCTTTCCATTTATGTTTGACACATTCATAATGCCCCTGGGTAACATCACGCTTGCCAGACCCCTTTCTGGCCATACTCCTTTCTGCATATGTTCCCTAAAGGTTACTCCCCTCCAGCATTCAAAAACAAGTATCTCAGAAATCACATTATGTAGATTCTGGTTTCCTAAAGAAGAATGAACTCTTGTAATTTGTGTTAGTGAAGAAGACAAGTCAAGGCTTGTTTTCAGAAAATTCACTTTTAATATTAACGTAACTCCTTAATTGAAGGTAGATAAATATGACTGAGATTGATGTTGAGATATAATGTCATTTATTGAAACTGACAACTATAGAACATGACAGGAGAAACCAGCAAGTCTTACTGGCCAAAAATCTGTTAGGGTATTCTTAATAATTTATTCTCTTACTGTAGCCTAAATTCTATGGTGGAGGTATGGTTTATGTTCATATGAGTTGTAGCAATCCCAAATCATGTAAGTTTCTTACTGTCAGTTTTCTTAAGCTCCGTGGAGGTAATTCAGACATTTTTTCATAAATGGTTGTATATGACTTTGTGTTGCAAAGAAGTAATGTAAGGCAAGGATCATAGCAACAGATATCTGATATAGAATTTGCTGTTCATTGAGTTCTTTTATAAGTGGACAATCTCAGTCAAACCTAGCTCTCCATTAAGATTGAATTACAAATTCAGTCTTTTGGTTAGTACCATGCAAATATAGATATCTTGGTATGTATGGGTTTCACCTTTTCTATTTTTTTTCAGTATGAACTAACTACAAAAGTTCAGTAACATTTTTACATTTATTTATTTTTCAATACAGTGGTTTTTCATATACATTGCATGTAATATAGTTAAGAAAATTACTATTGCTGTTTTTCAAAATCAGAGTGGTTGCTCCATAAAGACTTCACTTATGAAAAGATTATTTATGTTGATGAATTTGAACTGGTTGATCTCATAAGTGTTTTCTCCACTTTTTATCTCCTATGCACATAGAAAATTCTGAGCAATTAATTAGCAATTTAATTAAATAAAGGCAAGTCAGGAAGATCCTCAAATGTCACCATGCTCTGTGGTTGATTCCATTCATTGGATGCAGCTCTTTCAGGACAATGAACAAAACTAATGTCATAATCACTCTAGCAAATGTATTGATTTTCAGACACGTAACAAGTATTTTTTCAGTATCTACTATACACAAGACTGTGTGCTAAGTGATTATTCCATTATTGTGTCTGTATGTCATGATGGAATTAATCAGCAGCTTTTAAATTTTGTATAAACAATGCCAGAATATTTTTCACCATTGTTAGCTATGAAAACATAAGTAGTGAGATAGTTGCATAACCTGCTGTTCCTGTCAAAATTGCAAGTTAGTTTCTGTCCTTTTGCATTTACATTTATTGTATATATTTATTATATATTTATTGTATATATAATAATAATTTTGAGTAATAGACAGTTATTCTCCATCATTTTCAACCCTAATTCCACAGGTTTGAGTAAACATAAGTGGTAAGAAATAGTGGGCTCTGCTAATAATGTAGTATGATGAGCTGAACTGAAGTTTCTGTCTCCTCAAGACAGATTCAATTTAGCAATAAAAGTGAAGCAATCTGGGCATATGTTCTCCATTAATAGTTAATACCGAAAAGCTTATACCATCTCCAGGGCAGAAAGAGGGGGAAATTCTCTCAATATAAGAAGAAACTATGTAGTTATAGATAAGGTCAAAGACAAGGTAGATAAGGAAAAGAAATTTATTTTGTGTCCCAGCTGAAAATATTTTGAAGAAAACTATTTCCCACAAGATGAGATATTAATAATATTAGATACATTTTAAGGAAAAAAGAGAATGGAAGCCTTTTACTATTCCAAACCCCATTCTTGAGAACAATGTATATACCTTACCACTACCTGTGGATAGAATCAGCAATAACTAGGGAGATCAAAATTCATTTACCTTCATCATAACCAGGGCACCACACTTGCAAGATTTAAGGGGCCAAATTGATTTCCTTAGGCAGAGGTGATGTCCTGAACAGATTAGGGTGAAAGCATAGAAAATCAATTTTTGAAGAAAAGATTGGAGAAAGGGATAGAATGAGCAAGTTAGGAGCCTCAAACATGATCATTTATATGCTCAAAAGATCTAAGGAGTATTGCTGGAAAACTCCATCCCTCCACTCCCATCTGTCACCTACAGCTTACAATGACCCAGGCAGAATGATATATACTGTGAGCAGTACAAGGGGTACTGCAAAAATGCTATATTTCTTCCTCACACCTACCCCACCTCAATCTATTTGGTTTTGGAACAATTATCTGATTCAGCAGTAACTATTTTATGGCTTCTTTTGGGTCAACATACTTTCTAGACAGTATCACAATAGATAGGAAAGTTCCATTCACACTTGCAGGCCGATTTCCTCATTGTAGTCTATTGAGGATACATAATCTCTATTCCACAAAGAAAGCTACCTGATACCAACCATTTCATGCTACCCCAAACTATTTATTTTAAATAATAATCTCATTATTCAACCTACATTTCCATTTTACACATATAGTCTAAACCATGACAATTTGTAGCTAACTTTTTCAGAAAAAGTCTATGCTCATATTAGGTTTTCAGAAAAATATCAGTGACAAACTTCTTTCCAAACTCTGGTTGTGCACTTCCCCTTCCTATCTCATGTGATTAATAAGTGAGGCTGAGCAAGCATATTAAACACATATGCAGATGAGTAAACCAGGGCATGCAGAAATATAATCATACTCAGTGACTAACTCAATGGAAGAATGCCCTCTCTAAACTTGAACGACAGCACATGTTCTTTGCATCAGTAGTGTCTAACCTCAGTTGCTCTTTAGAATCTCTAGGATAGCAGTTACAAATCCTTATGTGAGAAGCAGTGGTTATTGGGGCTCCCATCAAAAAGAACCATAATTAGTGTATGAATCCTGCACTGGCAACCAAGGTATCCAGGTTATCTCATCAGAACTGACTAGGTAGCTGGTATGATCCATGGAGAGGAAGGAAGAACAGTGTGGTGCAGTGGCCTACCTGAGAGGCACATGGGGCAGGGAAGCCCCCACCCACTAGCCAAGGGAGTGGTGAGTGAACATATTATGTAGACAGGGAACTGTGCTTATTCCATGGAACCGTGCAACCCATGGATCAGAAGATCCCACTTGTGAACCCACGCCACCAGGGCCTAGGGTCCCAACTCCAGAGCTGTGCAGATTCTCAATATCCTCTCAACTAGAATCAGCTTAAGCCTTCTGAGTTCCCAAGGGGAAGGGTGACCAGCACCACAGGTATAGCTGTCTACTGTCTAAGCCTGTTGAGTTCCTTGGGGGAGGGGAAGCTGCCATCACTGGGACTCATAATTGCCTAACACACTAAGTTCCCTGGGCAGGGGAAGGGCAGCATCCATCTCTATAGCTCCAGGTGATGATTTTCTCCTACTGGAGCCAGGGACGCTGAATGACTTCATCCTAAGAGGTGTCCCCCATAGCCCAACATGTTAACTATAGCAGACTGTGGTCAGAGTGCCTCTTCAGGCCGGACCATGACCCCCATCCTTCTTCACTGGGCAGAACCTCCCTGCAGGAACTTTAAAAACTCCAGTCAGAAATTCAGGAACAAAACCCTGATCTCCCTGGGCCTGAGCCCCTAGGGGGAGGGGTGGTCACAGTATGCACACTAGCAGAATTAACCTTTCCTCCTGGTAGTTTTGAAAAATCTGAGCAGCACAGATGAGTGGGTTTCCCCCCAGCAAACCATATTTCCTTCACCAAGGGATAGTCAAAGTGCTTTGTTAAACAGGTCCTTTTCTCCATGTCACCTGACTGGGTGAGACCCACCAACAGGGATTGTCAGACACCCTATACAGGAGTGATCCTACTGGTATCTGGTTTGTGGCCCTCAAAGTCAGAGATCCCAGAAGGAGGAGCAGGTTGTTTACTGTTTTTTTAGCCTTCCTGAGTGACATTTCCAGGTGTGGGAGTGAACCAAATGAATAGGGCCTGAAGTGAACCCTCAGCAAACTGCAGCAGCCTTAGAGAATAGGGACATAACAATTGAAAGAAAAACAAACAAACAGACAGCAACAAAAACAGCATCAACAATAAAAGAAAGTCTGCACAAAAACCCCATCCAAGTGTTGGCAGCCTCAAAGACCAAAACTAGACAAACTCATGAAGATGAGAAAGAATCAATGAATGAACGCTGAAAACCCAAAGGTACAGAACTGGATGGAGGATAAGATGTATGAATTGACAGAAGTAGGCTTCAGAAGATGGGTAATAAACTTTACTGAGCTAAAGGAACATGCTCTAACCCAACGCAAACAAGCTAAAAACCTAGATAAAAGGTTAGAGGAGCTGCTAACTAGAATAACCAATTTAAAGAGGAACATAAATGACCTGATGGAGCTGAATAACACAACACAAGAACTTCGTGAAGCATACATAAGTATCAATAGGCAAATCAGCCTAGCAGAAGAAAGGATATCAGGGTTTGAAGACCACCTTGTTGAAATAAGGCATCAAGATAAGATTAGAGAAAAAAAGAGTAAAAAGGAATGAACAAAGCCTCCAAGAAATATGGGACTACATAAAAAGATTAAACCTATGATTGACTGGAGTACCAGAAGGAGACGGCTAGAATGAAAACATGCTGAAAAACACACTTCAGGATATTATCCAGGAGAATTTCCCCAACCTAGCAAGACAGACAAACATGAAAATTCAGGAAATACAGAGAATGTCACTAAGATACTCCATGAAATGATCAACCCCAAGACACATAATCATCAGATTCTCCAAGGTCAAATGTAGGAAAAAATGTTAAGGGCAGCCAGAGAGAAAGGCCAGGTCACCTATAAAGGGAAGCTCATCAGACTAACAGTGGACCTCTCAGCAGAATCCCTGCAAGCCATCGGGGGGCCAATATTCAAAATTCTTTAAAGAAAAGAATTTTCAACCCAGAATATCATATCCAACCAAACTAAGCCTTATAAGCAAAGAAGTAAAATTTTTTCCAAACAAGCAAGTACTGAGGGATTTTGTCATCACCAGATATGCCCTGCAAGAGCTCCTGAAGGAAGCAATAAATATGGAAAGGAAAAACCAGTACAAGGTATTGGAAAAACACACCAAAATATCAAGATCAATGATACTATGGAAAAACTGCATCAAAGAGTGTGCAAAATAAGCAGATAGTATCATGATGACAGAATCCAATTCACACTCAACAATGCTAACCTTAAATGTAAATGGGCTAAATGCCCTAATTAAAAGACACAGACTGGCAAAATGGATAAAGAGTCAAGACCCATTGGTGTGTTGTATTAAGGAGACCCATCTCTTGTGGAAAGACACACATAGGTTCAAAATAAAGTGATGGAGGAAATTTTACCAAGCAAATGAAAAGAAAAAAAAAAAAAAAAGCAGGGGTTGCAATCCTAGTCTCTGACAAAACAGACTTTAATGCACCCAATACAGGAGCACTCAGATTCATAAAACAAGTTCTTAGAGATCTACAAAGAGATTTAGACTCCCACACAGTAATAGTGAGAGACTAACACCCCACTGTCAATATTAGACAAATTGAGACAGAACTTAACAAGAATATTCGGACTTGAACTCAGCTCTGGATCAAGCAGACCTAATAGACATCTACAGAACTCTTCACCCCAAATCAACAGAATATACATTCTTCTCAGTGACACATGGCACATATTATAAAATCAACCACATAGTTGGAAGTACAACAATTCTCAGCAAATGCAAAAGAACAGAAATCATAACAAACAGATCTCAGACCACAGTGCAATCAAACTAAAACCCAGGATTAAGAAACTCACTCCAAACCACACAATTACATGGAAATTGAACAACCTGCTCCTGAGTGACTCCTGGGTAAATAATGAAACTAAGGCAGAAATCAAGAAGTTCTTAGAAACCAATGAGAACAAAGACACAATGTACCAGAATCTCTGAAACACATCTAAAGCAATATTAACAGTGAAATTTATAGCACTAAATGCCCACATCAGAAAGCTAGAAAGACATCAAATTTACACCTTAACACCACAATTAAAAGAGCTAGAGAAGCAAGAGCAAACTAATCAAAAAGCTAGTAGAAGACAAGAAATAACTAACATGAGAGAAGAACTGAAGGTGATAGAGACACAAAAAGCCCTGCCAAAAAAAAAATCAATGAATCCAGGAAATGTTTGTTTGTTTGTTTTTGAGACAGAGTCTGGCTCTGTCACCCAGACTGGAATGCAGTAGTGTGATCTCAGCTCATGGCAACCTCTGCCTCCTAGATTCAAGCAATTCTGCCTCAGCCTGGTTTTTTGAAAAAATTAACAAAATAGACTGCTAGCTAAACTAATAAAAAATGAGAATAAAATAGACACAATAAAAAATAATAAAGGGGATATCACCACTGACAACACAGAAACACAAGTTACCATTCGACAATACTATAAACACCTCTATGCAAATAAACTAGAAAATCTCAAAGAAATGGATAAGTCCCTGGACACATACACCATCCCAAGGTTAAAGCAGGAAGAAGTTGAATCACTGCATAGACATTAACAAGTTCTAAAATAGAGACAGTAATTAATAGCCTACAAACCAAGAAATACCCAGGACCAAACATTCACAGCTGAATTCTACTAGAGGTACAAAAAGAAGCTGGTACCATTCCTTCTGAAATTATTCCAAACAATTGTAAAAGAAGGATTTCTCCCTAACTCATTTTATGAAGCCAGCATCATCCTGAAACCGAAACCTGGTGGAGACACAACAAAAAAACAAAACTTCAGGCCAATATCCCTGATGAGCATTCATGTGAAAATCCTCAATAAAATACTGGCAAACTGAAACCAGCAGCACATCAACAAACTTATCCACTACAATCAAGTCAGCTTAATCTCTGTGATGCAAGGCTGGTTCAACATACACAAATCAATAAACATAATCCATCACATAAACAGAAACAAAGATAAAAACCACATGATTATCTCAGTAGATGCAGAAAAGGACTTTGATAAAATTCAATATCACTTCATGTTAAAAACTATCAATAAACTAGGTATTGATGAAACATATCTCAAAATAATTAGCTATTTATAACAACCCCACAGCCAACATCATATTGAATGGGCAAAAGCTGGAAGTATTCCCTTTGAAAACCGATAAAACACAAGAATGCCCTCTCTCCCCACTCCTATTTAACATAGTATTGAAAGTTCTGGACAGGGCAAACAGGCTAGAGAAAGAAAGAAAGGGTACTAAAATAGGAAGAGAGGAAGTCCAATTGTCTCTCTCTGTAGACTACATCATCGTATATTTAGAAAACAACATCATCTCAGCCCCAAAATTCCTTAAGCTGATAAATAACTTCAGCAAAATCTTAGGATACAAAATTAATGTGTACAAATCACAAGCATTCCTATACACCAACAATAGAAAACCAGAGTCAAATCATGAATAAACTTTCATTCACAATTGTTATAAAGAGAATAAGACACCTAGGAATACAGCTAACAAGGGTTGTGAAGGACCTCTTCAAGGAGAACTACAAATCACTGCTCAAGGAAGTAAGAGAAGACATAAACAAGTGGAAAACGATTCCATCCTCATGAATAGAAAGAATCAGTATCATGAAAATAGCCATATTGCCTAAAGTGATTTACAGATTCAATGCTATTTCCACCAAACTACCATTTCAATTCTTCACAGAAGTAGAAAAAACAACTTTAAAAAATCAAAGAAGACCCACATTGCCAAGACAATCCTAAGCAAAAGAATAAAGCTGGAGGTATCATGGTATCTGAGTTCAAAGTATACTACAAGGCAACAATAACCAAAACAACATGGACTATTACCAAAACAGACATTTAGACCAATGGGACAGAACAGAGGCCTCAGAAATAATGCCATACATCTATAACCATCTGATCTTCGACAAACCTGATAAAAACAAGCAATGGGAAAAGGATTCCCTATTTGATAAATGGTGCTGTAAAAACTGGCTAGCCATATGCAGAAAACTGAATCTGAACTCCTTCCTTGAACCTTATGCAAAAATTAACTCAAGATGGATTAAATACTTAAATGTAAATCCCAAAACCATAAAAACCCTAGAAGAAAATCTGGGAAATACCATTCAGGACATAGGCATGTACAAAGATTTCATGACAAAAAAAAAAAAAGCAATTGCAACAAAAGCCAAAATTGGCAAATGGGATCTAATTAAACTAAAAAGCTTCTGCACCGCAGTGAACAGGCAACCTAGAGAATGAGAGAAATTTTTTGCATGCTCCCCATCTAACAAAGTTCTAACATCCAGAATTTACAAAGAACTTAAACAAATTTACAAGAGAAACAAACAACCCTATCAAAAGGTGGGCAAGGGATATGAACAGACACTTCTTAAAAAAGGACATTTACACAGCCAAGAAACATGATAAAAAGCTCAACATCACTGATCATCAGAGAAATATAAATCAAAATACAATGAGATAGCATCTCATTCCAGTGAGAATGGTGCTTAAGTAAAAAGTCAAGAGATAATAGATGCTGGTGAGGCTTTGGAGAAATAGGAACACTATTACACTGTTGGTGGGACTGTAAATTAGTTCAAACATTGTGGAAGACAGTACAGAGATTCTTCAAGGATCTAGAACCAGAAATACCATTTGACCTAGCAATCCCATTACCCAAAGGAATATAAATCATTTTACTCTAAAGATGCATGCACGTGTATGTTTATTACAGCACTATTTACGATGTGGTACATATATACCATGGAATATTATTCAGCCATAAAAAGGAATGAGATTATGTCCTTTGCAGGGACATGGATGAAGCTGAAGACATCATCATCAGCAAACTAACACAAGAATAGAAAACCAAACACTGCATGTTTTCACTGATAAGTAGGAGTTGAACAATGAGAACACATGGACACTGGGAGGGGAACTAACAACTCACTACAGCCTGTTAAGCGATGGGGGGCATGTGGTGGGAACTTAGAGAATGGGTCATTAGGTGCAGCAAGCCACCAAGGCACATGTATACCTCTGTATCACATCTGCATGTTCTGCACGTGCATCCCAGAACTTAAAAATAAATAAATAAATAAATAATAAATCCTTATGCTACAGGTCACTGCCTACACCATTAAATCACAGTGACTAATTATGGGATTTGGTCAGCCATAGTTTTTTAAACTCTACAGGTAATCCCAATGTGCAGCCAAATTTGAGAATCAGTGTTTTACATAATAGTTTGCAACTGGGAATGCTTTATGGAGAACTGTATCTTCAAAATCTTTTATGGCAGTATTTTACGTTCTTATAATGGGCATGGATGTGACATTGATGAAATATGGAACATGCTGCCCCAAAATATGGCACCTTGGTGTTTAAAGAAAAACAGTACAATTTTTTTAACCTTTTCCTGTCTTTCTCTGAAGCAAGTTTCCAGAGGTACCCTCCCTATACCTGGAGGGAAGGAATATCGTTTTCTCTGGAAACACAGGGACACAGAGAAGAATCTGAAAAAATAGGCCTTGCTAAGCTCCTCCCAGTTTATTAGCCATTAGATCATACCCTCTTCGTCCAATCCATACTTACACGTGACTGTCTACTCTTCATCAAACCAAAGATAAAAATAACAGGTCTCTGTTTCTTTGGATTTTCATTTCTGAATCTTCCCATGTCAAATAAAACTCACATTAAATACATATGTACGATTTTCTCTTGTTAATCTGTCTTCTGTTATAGAGGTCTCTGCCATAAGGGTGAGGAAAAGACAAATATTTCCTCCCCTACAACAACAAGCAGACCCTCCAAAATCCAAACTCACTTTGATAAGTTATAAATTTGTGAAAGGCTTGTTACTTTCTTAAGTGAAATGTTATAACATGGGCTGCGATCCTAAAATCTCTGATGCTATAAGAACACATGTTCTTTATTCAGAAACTGCTCTTGTGGATCTAAGGCCTTTAATATGATACATTCTTCCCATGAAGCCCTTCGCATATACAATAAAATTCATAGAGGCAAGCTTCATTAGCAGGATGCCAGTGAAGTCAGGGGAAAAAGTCAATGAAGCCCACTTACTTCCAGCATCAGGGAGAACTTTATGTTTAGTATTTTCTGGAGTGCAATGTTGAAATGCCATTTTCTATTGATTTGCATTTGCTGGAAAGGCAGCAAGGGGTGCATGGTGATCTTTATGAGCTCTCACAATCTTGCTGGCTGGTGTGGTTTTCATGCCATTGTGTTATTTAGTGTTATAACTGGTCTTGGTCATTTTATATTCCAAAATACTGATGGGGAAAAATATGACATTTATCATTATTGGAATATTAAAAAGAGGTTCAGTTCTACCATTTAAGAACTTGGGTACTTTTCCTGTAAAATCTTTATTTTCCAAAATTATATACTTTTAAAATCTGCAAAGCCCTGTCAGACACACTGAATTATCCCAGGTGTTTATTTTGCCCAGGTAATTTCTCACTATTCTTTGCTCCTTCCCTCCCTTTTTTCTTTACTCTTTACTTCTGAATTCCCCCTGTTAGGAAGCAAGTGACGAATGGAGTAAAATCAATTAGTACATTTCTTATTGGCAGCTCTCTTGAGTAGCCACTATATAAAATTTGATATAGCACATAAAACAGCACGGGGTAGAATTTAATCAGTGTCATAAGCCTGTAGAATTTAGAAAAACCTGAGATTCTTACATTGCTTAATTTTAAAGAGTACATTTTTTAATTTAGCCCTAATTTTCATTGCATGGGTCAGAGTTTAAATATACTACCATTTCAATTTACTTTGAGGAACCATTTTTTTTTTCTCTCTCTTTTTTTTTTTTTTCTTTTTTGTTGCTGTTGTTGAGGTGGAGTCTTGCTCTGTTTCCCAGGCTGGAATGCAGTGGTGCAATCTTGGCTCTTGGCTCACTGCAACCTCTATCTCCCGGGATCAAGCAGTTCTCCTGCCTCAGGCACCCAAGTAGCTGGGATTACAGGTACCCATCACCACACTTGGCTAATTGTTTTTCTGGATATTCAGTAGATATGGGGTTTCACCATGTTGGCCAGGCTGGTTTTGAACTGTTGATCTCAACTGATCCACCTACCTCAGTCTCCAAAGTGCTGGGATTAAAGGCATGAGCCACCATGCCTAGCCAGCACCATTTTTTTTTTAATACAAAAATAAGTTCACTTTTGGAATCAGTTTTTTAAAAACTGAATCTATACTTAATGATATTGTTTGGCTCTGTGTCCTCACCAGAATCTCACCTTGAACTGTAATCATCTCCATGCATCAAGGGTGGGACCAAGTGGAGATAATTGAATCATGGGGGTGGTTTTTCCCTATGCTGTTCTCATCACAGTGAGTGAGTTCTCCTGAGATCTGATGCTTTTATAAGCATCTGGCATTTCCCCTGCTTTCACTCATTCTCTCTCCTGCCACCTTGTGAAGAGGTGCCTTCTGCCGTGCTAAGTCTTCTGAGGCTTTCTCAGCCATGTAAAACTGTGAGTCAACTAAACCTCTTTCCTTTACAAATTACCCAGTGTCAGGCAGTTCTTTATGACAGCTGAGAATGGACTAATGCACGCAACATTAAAATGACAATGAATATGAAGTTCTAAGAGTAACTTAATGTGGCAACATTTACTCATTCAATTGTAAAATGCTTAATATGTTATAATTTGGATATACCTCTAAAGTGTAAATCTTAAATTATTACAGGAGAAATTTAGAACACATAGTGTATTTCCTAAATCCATATTCCCCTGGCCTATAGAATAAGTTCTTGAACATCAAATAATGAAGATTGATTCAACTGTTTATTCACAGTTATTCATTAAATGTCTGGTGTTTTCCATAAACTGACCTGGGTGTGAGGATGGAATATAGTATTCCCAGGACACTTCCAAATAGACAGAGAAACACAGGGAGGGGAACACTACACACTGGGGTCTATTGGGGGGGATGGGGAGGGACAGCGGGGGGTGGGGAGTTGGGGAGAGATAGCATGGGGAGAAATGCCAGATATAGGTGAAGGGGAGGAAGGCAGCAAATCACACTGCCACGTGTGTACCTATGCAACTATCTTGCATGTTCTTCACATGTACCCCAAAACCTAAAATGCAATTAAAAAAAAGACAGAGAAACACTTAAATACAGTACATTCATATTCAAATACGGTAATGGCTTTGTGTATGTGAATGCTATAAGATCACAGCAAGGCCATGCAAACACTTTTCTGAGATACTCAGCTACATGTTCATTGGGAAAATTACATTTGAGTTGATTTTTGAATTGGGAAGGAGTTCCCAGGAAAGAAACAAATGAAAGAAATTCCAGGCATAAAATAAAGCATTCGCAGGTACAAACAATGCAAGGAGTTTGGCAGGGACTTGGCTCTCAGAGTGAAAGTGGGGCAGTGGCAGATGATGAGGCCCAAGGGGCATCCGGGGTCTGGGAAGTCAATGTTAAGTGGTCTGAAGTTCATTCGTTTGGGAAATTCCTTGTGGTTAAGGCATAGTGAGTTCTTAAACTTTAAAGGGTAGATATGACATCAGTGGAGAGCTGGAGGAGGGATGGACAGTTTAGGAAATCAACATAACAGTATAACTGAACACCTACAACTGAAAACAAAACCACATTTTAAAACTGCATGTTGATTGCAAAAGCCCTGTTTTTATCTAAAAATGTGTGTTTCACAAACTGCAAGTTAAAATGCAACCACTCTGCAGGATAGCTTTCAAACTTCTTATGAACTCAAAAACGATAGGCATTGTCAGGGAGACAATGTAGCCTAAAAAGAATTTCGAATATCTGACGGCACTCAGGGCAGCTTTTAATCACTGACCATGACTAAGTTTTTCATCCTGGTGTGTTACCAGGTGGAAAATCTGTTCTGTAAAAAAACAAAAAAAATCTTACTTTTGCTACCTTTGTGTTATACAGAATGTTTCACAATATTTCTATCCATGCCAAAAAGCTGTGCCCATATGTTTTTATAATTCTTGTTCTACCAAGCAATCGCATAGTTTTTCTGTATTTGACAAATCTTCATTGAAATACATGAAAGAAATTAAATAGAAAATGTACCTGTCTTGGCACATGTTGGGGCAACTGGGAAAAATTTTCCCAGCTCCTAAGCTTTCCATGGGAATGGTTGTGGCCTCCACCGAGACTGACCATTGAGACTGAAGCTTGCCTTTTTCTTTTACCCAATTTTTCTTCTTTCCTTTTCCCCAGGTATTGACCCCCAGGGAACTCCTTACTAATTATCCTGTCTGCTAAACCCCATGTCAGATTTTGCAACTTGAGAAACCAAGTGTATGACCCTTGGAAAAATCACTGAGAGTAAATGGCAGAGCAAGAATTTTAAATTCATATCTGTTGGCTATAATGCCCATTTGGAAAAGCTTGATACAAAACTATTACCAATTCAAAATAATACATCAACCAAACTTATTTAAGCGAATTCAATGTTCTGATAACTACCCAAAAGACTTGCTCTCAAGAAACTATAAAATAAATGTCTGTAGTCGATGCTTATTGATCAGCTGTGGTAGTAAAAAGACCACCACACAATCAGTTGTGAGACTGACTAGACGTTCTGAGACCTTATACCAAGTGGTTCGAATCATTTACGGGATGGCATAACTGACAGTTCTGCAATGGGCCGACTCATCTTTTGGAACAGGCTTGCAGGCCTCCTTATCCACCAATGGCAGCTCTATTAAAACTTACCCTTTCTCCCTCTGCTCTACCCTTTTGGCACTCCCTAACTTTAAAAGATGCTTTGTTTTTAATTTTCAGTTACTATGGGTACATAATAGGTATATATATATATATATATATATATATATATATATATATATATATATATTCGTGAGGTATATATAATGTTCTGATAAAAAAGCATACAATGTACAATAATCACATCAGGGTAATTGGAGGATCTATCACCCCAAGCATTTAGCATTTTTTTAATTAGGAACATTCCAATTTCATCCTTTTAGTAATTTAAAAATATAGAATATACTATTATTGACTACAGTCATTTTCCTCTACTATCAAATACTATATCTTATTCATTCCATGTAACTACATTTTTGCACTCATTAGCCATCCCGTTTTTACCTTTATTTTTACTGTTAGCATTTGACACCATCTTTTGTGACTTTGATAATTCATTTTGTTAATTTTCTCTCTTCTTCCCCACTAGACTGCCAGCTCCATAAGGACATGGATTTTTGTCTGTTTTGTTCTCTCCTATATCCCCAGCACCTAAATGAATGCTTGATACTTAGTAGGCTGTCACTAGCATTTGTTGAATAAGTGAATAACTAAATAGTTATTTCTTCTTTGCAAAGGGTTTCCTGGGAAGAATTGTTTCTCACTATATACACCCCAAAAAATTTAGTGTAGACTTGAATTATAAGATCTGCCTAATTATAATAGTCACATGTTTACTTAAATACCTTCATATTAACTCATCTTCAGTCTTTTTAAATAGAACTCAAAACCTGCAACCAAGTATTCAAATACATCAGCTACCTATATATTTCACTTTTCTTGGATTTGTCTCCATCACCTTTTTCTCCAGCATCAGGCTGAGAATTTTACTAACCACTCATCTGTGTTGTATTTCTATTTCCTACATTCCATGTTTCCCTCTCTCATCATTTGCTTCCTAACATTTGGTGGAGCACTTCCTCCAATAACTTTCTTTACCCATTATAGAGTGCCCATTCACACTCTAAAATGTCTTTATTATATTTTCATATTTGATAGCTCAGTTGTGTACAGTATTTTAGTTTAGAAATAACTTGTGCTTTAAAATGTGCAAATACTTCTTCATTATTTTGTACATTCCCATTTTGTCAGTGAGGCATGCAATGCCATTCTGACCATTGATCCTTAGTATCCCAACTCCCTGAAATATATTAAGATTTTCTCTTTATCATTGGCATAGGTTTCTATAATTGTATATTTTTATTATTATTTTGCTCTTATTAAGCTGGCGCTTTCAATGTGAGGAATTCATGTTCTTTACTTCTGGCAAGTTTACACAGAAGATTTCAACAATAATTTTCTGCCATTTTTTTCTGTTTTTCTCTGAATCTCTTGTTATTTAGATTTTACTCATCTCTTACATATTCTCTAATTTTCTAAAGTTATTTTATCATATTTCTCATTTTTTTCTGCTTTCAGATATGGTCTTAAAATTATCCTCTAACCTTTTATTAGCATTTCAATTTAATTTCCAATATATTATTCTATCCTCTACAGTTGATATTTTAAAATTATAATACTATCTACTACTTATACTGAATGTGGTATTTTCCTAAAAATATTTTTGTATTATCATTATTTTAGTTTACTTCTCCCTGCCTATAAACATGTTGTTCTCCCCTTTCTTCTATTCCTCTTCTCCTTTTTCCCCTTTCTTTTTCTCTCTTCTCTCTTTTTTATGTTATAGTTTCCCAAGTACCAGAATTTTTAGCTGCCCGCATATATTTACAAGTGAGACAACAGTAAAATGATTACATATGCTTTGTGCATTAATGAGGCTTATAAAAATATTGACCTTTGCAAATAGATAGGTAAGAATTCCAGCCATTTAATCAAGAGTTCTACAAATGGCAGTATTTCTAGACCCTTGCTCCTAAGCCAGTCAAACTATTTAATGGTTTCTCAAACTATGTCAAGAATGGAGCAAGTGCTGGGATATTCTCACAGTTAGTTCTATTAACAGATCATACTTAATTCTCCTGTTTTTACTATGGCATCCCACACTGTCTTCAGTGATACCTAGTGCCCTCTTGTCTATAGCCTCTCTGGCTTAACCTCTCTAGAACATAAATTGCAAGACCTGGAGGGCAGGGGTGGAGAGGTATCAAGACACTGTTGGTTGGGTCAAGAGATTTAAGGTCACACTGGTCCTTTTAAAAATTTGCAACCTATTCTCCAATGTTAAACACACCTGGTGAACAAAAATTTCAAGATTATTTTTTCAATCATACCACCCAAAAAAAAAAAAAAAAAAAAAAACCTGGGGAGAAAAGATTTTGCATACTATTCCCAAGGCTTTCTCTGTTTTTTTTTGTTAGAAACATTTTGTTTCATGTTAGCTTTTTTCTTGAGGGGTTGGCTTCCAGCTTTCTTTTACCTAATTAATCAGCTATTTCTATGTGTAGAGGTATAAATCATATTAATTGTTGCTCATTATTTCAAATAATAATTTTTCTATATTTTAAGAAATTTCTACATCATAAAGTTTACGTATCTAACAAAGATAAGAATCAGAATCCCATATTCCAAACCTCCCTTTCAGCAAGGAACAGACACATGACCTTTGCATCTATCAACAAAGAACAATGTGAGCAAATTTCATTCAAAATTGAGCAGGGTGTGAAAATAGGACAAGGAGGATCTTCCATCCTATCTGTCTGGCCCAGCTGGCAAAAGAGGCATATGTGTGTCAGTGAAAGCAGGGACTACTTGCTATCACAGAAACAGTGATTGAAAAGTTGGAAAAATATTAATAATGGTAAAGTCCAGCTCCCAGTCTTTATTTATGGCAGCAGTTGCTTTCGTATCTTTCGTATTAGCTGTACTTTTCCAGTTAAGACAATTGTGCTTCTTGGTATGGTGTGCTAGCTCCTAGTTGCTTTCACTAGACTTCACAAAACTGTGAGCCACCTTATGTCTTTTACTAAACCACTATATTTGTCTGTTCTTGCATTGCTATAAAGAACTACCTGAGATCAGGTAATTTATAGGAAAATAAGTTTAATTGGCCTATGGTTCTGTAGGCTATACAGGAAGCATAACACTAGCATCTACTTCAGGGGAGGCCTCTGGAAGCTTATGATCATGGCAGAAGGTGAAGTAGGAGATTACATGTCACATGGCAAAAGCAGGAGAAAGAGATGGTAAAACAATTATGAACCTTGAAAAATTACACTGAGTGAAAATAAAAGTCAAAGAAACACCAAATATTGTATGGCTATATTTATATTAAATGTCCAGCAAAGGAAAATAAACAGGGAGAATGTAGATTAGTGTTTGTCAGGTTCTGGAGGGAGGGAAAAAGAGGTATAGTACTTCTTTTGGGGATGACAAAATGTTCTAAAATTAGTGATGACAGATGCATAATTCTGTGAATATACTAAAGGCTATTATCAAACCAGAGAGAAGGAATAAACAGAACAAAAATTTATTTCTCCATTTTTCATCCTGCTAGGCTCCATGTTGGTATTATCTGTGTTTTCTTTCAAAAGCCAAAGTTCATAATAGAGGAATCCTGGTCTTTAGCTATAGGTCTGCTCATGTTCTGACAACCACTCAACCCCTTGTCTTTTAAGGCCTACCAGTAATAGTGGTTTTCAGTTGTAATTATCTGAGGGATTCTCTATCATCTCTTGTCGCATTCTTTTAAACCAGCTTACACATTTATAAACTGTTCCTTCATAAAATTATTTTTAGTCACCTCATTTGAATGTGGCACCTGTTTTCTGCTGGGCCCCAGATCAATACACCTGGTTAATACGAGCTGGCTCCTAACTGATGGATACACACTCAGTTGGCTGATGTAATCACATTAGTACTTACAGTACTAATAACAGATTCTGGACAATAACAAGTCTATCAACATTTTAAATGGACTGATATCTGCCCTAAATTTGCTGTGTGATATTCTATATACTCCATAGGTCATGACTGTCCACTTACTTGCTGATTCACCATTAGAATTAAGCTTCAGAATATGAGGAGACATCTAGTGGATCATCTTGGAACCAAATGTATTCTTTTTTCCTTTGTACAACCTCAGCCTTACTTGCTGATGATGATCAGGTCCATTTTCTGTGCCAGAATAGTACCAGCTCCTTGCCTGCTCCTTTCTTGGTACAAAAGGCTTGAAACATCTGGGAAGTAGCCACGGCTCTGAAGTTTAATGGGACTCTTTTGCTGTATTTCCTGATAGAAACATTCTCCTCTGAGATCTAGAATATCCAGTCCTGAAGAACTTAAAATTATGGGACAGGAAGTACAGATATTTCCATTGAGTCCTTAGAAATGATGGTTAAACATTATTTTTACTCTACCCACCTTGGTTTGTATACCCATGCATTCTACGTATTGTCACACAGTACCATACAATGCTAATTAATTTGGGTTGTATACAGTGGCAAAGGAACTCCACTGTCACAGGCTATCATATTCAAATTAGTACTTGAGCTGCACCTTTAAACTCTTGTTCTATTTCAGCCAGGTGTGGTGGCTCACACCTGTAATCCCAGCTCTTTGGGAGCCCAAGACAGGTCAATCATGTAGTCAAGAGATCAAGACCAGCCTGTTCAACATGGGAAAACCCTGTCTTTACTAAAAATATAAAAATTAGCTGGGCGTGGTGGTGCACACCTGCAGTCCCAGCTACTTTGGAGGCCGAGGCAGGAGAATCACTTGAACACAGGAGGCAGAGGTTGCAGTGAGCCAAGATCATGCCATTGCACCCCAGCCTGGTGACAGAGGGAGACTCTGTCTGAAAAAAAAAAAACAACTTGGTTTATTTATATGTCAAACCAACAACTTTTTTGATGATGGTAGTATTTGGGAGAAATCACGGCCATTCGCTGACTGCCTCATCTCCTTTAATATAAGGTTGATCTCTTGGTACAATGTGAGGCTTTGTAGGATCCTGTGTGTATTCCCTTGAATAGTGGTCCTGGCTAGTGCCATTTAGATAGAAAGAAAGAAAAAGAAAAGAAAGAAAAATCCCGTACCTGGAATATATGTTGAATCTAGTCACAATGAATTATCGCCCTTTCCAAGCTGGAAGGGGTCTAATGTAATCACCTTGCCACCATGCAGTTGGTTGGTTTTCTTAAAGTATGATGATGTGGCTGGGCATGGTGGCTCAGGTCTGAACTCCCAGCACTTTGGGAGGCCAAGGTGGGCAGATCACGAGGTCAGGAGTTCGAGACTAGCCTGACCAACATGGTGAAACCCTGTCTCTATCAAAAACACACAAATTAGCTGGGTATGGTGGCACATCCCAGATACTCAGGAGGCGGAGGCAGGAGAATCGCTTGAACCTGGGAGGCAGAGGTTGCAGTGAGCCGAGATTGTGCCACTGCACTCGCACTCCAGCCTAGGTGACAGAGTAAGACTCTATATCAAAAAAAAAAAAAAAAAAAAAAAAAAGATGATGTACTGGGACTCAGTGTTAGTCTTTGTTGCTGGCAGGGAAGATGTTTGGCAGAAGCGGTGGCATGGACAGCCTGACATGTTGGAGTGCATGCTGTTGGTTCTAGGCATATTCCCTATTCTTCTACTCTTGCTACTCTGTGGCTTCACTTTGCCAGCTACAGACACTGGATGTTAGAGAATGGCAGTTGCTTACTAGCAAAATCATTTAGAATAACTGGTTGTTAAGTGCATCTTACATTGTGTGTAGTCTCAAGTAAGTATTAATTTATGATACTAAAACCTTTACCTTTTATGCTCACTTACATAGCTCCATTCACATGCCTCTTCCCCAGTCTTCTTTGTCACTAATCATCCAATTAGTGATTGGACAGGACACAGTTCAACCTGCCAAGCCATCTGCCACTGCTCATGAGATGCTATATTCTTATCTTAAGCTGAGTCTTTCCCAAAAATAAAGGAAGACCAGTTTCAACTTTTGAAGGACTGTCCATTTGGAGGATTTGTCATAATCAATGATGTTCAAGACCACCATGAAACAGGACTGTTGGCTGCAGTAGTTTACTGTTGGTGAAGTAGTTTTTTGTTGTAATTTATAATAAGAAATATATAGTTCATTTTTGTCCAGTTTCCTGGCACAGAAGCTTCTAAACCCTTTGGAATCTCTAAAGTGTAAGTGTCTTTTTGTATGCCGATGAGATGACTGATAGCTGGGCTCCTGGATAACCTCAATATAGGAGTTGGTTGCCAGGGGAATCAACCATATTTTAAAAGAGCTGTAATTTTCAGCCCCACCACCCAGAGGTTGAGCTGATCATCAACGGCCAATGATTTTATTAGTCATGCCTAAATAATTAAGCCTCAATCAAACCCCCCAAGGAGGAGATTTAGAGAGCTTTCTGATTGCTGAACACGTAGAAATGCTGGGAGGGTAGGGTATCTGGAAAGGTCATGGAACTTCCAAGTCCCTTCCCACATAAATTGCTCTATGTATCTCTTCCAGTTGACTGTTCCTGAGTTGTATCCTTTTATAATAGGCCTGTAATTTGAGAAGTAAACTTTTTCTGAGTTAGGTATGCTATTTTAGCAAATGATTGAACCCAAGGAGTAAGTCATGGGAACCTTTGATTTACAGCTGGTCAGTCAGAAGCACAAGTAACAACCTGAACTTGTGATTGGCACTTGAATTGGAGGCAGTCTTGTGGGAGTAAGCCCTTAACCTCTGAGATCTGATGCTATCTTCACATAGATAGTGTCAGAATTAAATTAAACTATAGAATTCCAGTTAGTATCTGGAGAGTTGGTGAATCACTTTATGTGAGAAAAAGCCCCACACATTTGGTCAAAACTATTTTCTTTGTTGAATATAGAAAATAAGTTCCCCTATACACTCATCTATAAACTTTACTCTTCCTGACTCTTCTTCTGATATCTAGTCATAAGGGGCCTCTTGTATGCTGCCATCAGTATGAAAGGAGGAAGAGATGCTCTTAAAACAGTGGAGGATAGGCCACCTTGCTAGGAAGTTTACTTGTGCGTTCATCTCTGCTCATGCCCACTCCTGCATTCACCACTGCCATTTATTGTAGAATGCTGCTAGACCTGCTTAGTCTTATCACTTGGTGGGTCTGACAGAAGCATTATAATTTAACCAATTATTGATACATAGTCACTTGATATTCCTTTGCACCAACATATGTCTCAGCACTTGGCAAATGGAGTATCCACTGGATTTTCTAATGAAATATAGCCTGCTGGTGGATCTCTCATCCTTATGTAGTGTATCACTCTACAGTTATGGGTACTCTTCCAGTTCCTTCAGGAAAATGTTTTATAGGTCCTGAGACATTTTTATATCAAAGTTTCATTCCTCTATTGGCACATCCAGCACTCTCTATGCTATATTATGTTATGACTGAAACTTAGTTGTTTGCTGGGGATTAAAAAGGAGTTGGAATATATCCTGAAAAATGTTTATGTTGAAAGCAAGGCCGAAAGTTGGGGCACAAGGTGGCAATGGAAATTTGCTGAGAGAATTTAATTCTGCAAGCCCAAAACCTTTAGGGAAATCTGAGGACTCAAGAATGTCAAGTAATTTAACCTAGATTGTTCCCATCTCAAATCTTAGGCTCTTATTCCTTCTCAATCTGGATACTAGTATAGCAGATGTGCTGGTTGAGAATTTAGCCTTTTCTTGCATCTGCTATTCTTAATATACTTTCTTATCTTATTCTCAGGGTTTTTTTGTAAGAATGAAAATATATTCATATGCTGGTAAAGAAGTACTCACTTGCTACTTTAAATCGGTGATCCTTATTCAGCTTTTCTTTGATTTTCACCAGTGCGCTGATTAACAACCATCTAGTTTCATAGTGTTAATATAATTATTACCTCTCCAGAACTTCTCAAAATCTGGTATCTTTCTGAATTAGCAGTAGTAATACTGTTGCTTTTATTACTTTCTCTATTTTATTCCTTTATCACTAAACTACTTTATATCTTGTGTTCAGGGAATACCAATTCATTGGTAACATGATATCCCCAAATCTTGGGTTACAGGCTAGAAACCTTAAGCTGATAATGAGAAAGAAAAGATTTATGCTTCTGGCACAGCCTAGGAAGATGGGTTTCAATGATTTTATAGGTCATGTGGGGTTTTTACCTTGGTTGATTGCAGAAGCTTATATTAGTGTGGGTTTTTAACTGGCTTAGGCAGGATAGACCTCACTAAGCATGACTAACAGGAGCTTCAAGTTGACCTTGCCCTGACTCACATCAGCTTAGCTTTTAATCAAGCAAGCTATGCTGACACAAGGAATAAATGATCAAATAAGAAAACTCTTTAGACCTAATTAAGGCCTATACCAAAACAAGTTGAGCTTTCCAAATGTTTGAGCTTTCAACATATTTGTGTATAGTGGAAAAGGAAAGAGGGAGAGAAGAAGAGAAAGAGAGAGAGATTTTCCTTAAAAATGCTGAAATTTTTAGACTTCCAATAGCAGAAAACATCATGAGAGACAGAGGCCAACAATATGTGTGTTTTGTGCCAGATATAAGAAGGTAAAGCTGTTTGAGTCACAGTGAACAGTTATAAGTTAAAAGGGGAAATGCATAAATTTCCAACTGGTCTTTAAAGCAGAAGCCCAGACACTAACACTTACTGATAAATAGAAATAAAGTAAATACACATTTTAACTAAACAGCAAATAAGTGCCAAAATAAATATTTGGCCAAAATTAAATAACTGTAATAGAATAAGTTTCTAGAATGTAAAAATAAATTTAAAATTTTATTTTAAAATTATCATTATACTTATTTTTAATGCTCATAGTTCAACCAAGAAAAGAAGATAGAAAAACCAAAAATCAAAAATGAAAACAGAGACACAACTGATACCACAGAAATACAAAATATCATTGGAGATTATTATGAACAACTACATGCAGAAAAGCTGTAAAACATAGAGGAAATGGATAAATTCCTGGAAACATACTATGTAATAAAACTTAGGAGGAAACAGAAAACCTGAACAGATAATGATTAGTTAGATTAAGTAAGTAATAAAAAGTCTCCTAACAAAGAAAAGCCCAGGATGAGATGGATTCAGAGCTGAAATCTACCATACATACAAAGAAGAATCAATAGCAATCATACCGAAACTCTTCCAAAATGTTGGAATGCTCCCTAGCTCATTCTATATGGCCAGAGTTACCCTGATACCAAAACAAGACAAGGATTCAATAAAAATAGAAAATTACAAACCAATATCCCTGGTTAATGTATGTTCAAAAATGTTCAATAAAATACTATAAAACTGAATCCAGCAGTACTTCAAAAAAGTAATTCATCATGATCAAGTGGGTTTTATAGCAAGGATACAAGTATGGTTTAAATATATGCAAGTTAATAAATGTAACACATTACATCAACAAAAAGCAGAACAAAAACCACATGATTATCTTAGTAGATGCAGAGAAACATTTGATAAAACTCAAAATCATTTCATAATAAAAACTCTCAACAAACTAGGCAAAGAAGAAATATATACCAAAATAACAAAGGCTATATATGGCAAACACACAACTAACATCATACTGAAGGGGGAAAAGTTGAAAAAGCCTTTCTTCTGGAACAAGACAAAGATGCCCACTTTCACTGCTCAGATTGAACATACTACTGGAAGTTCTAGACAGAGCAATCAGGTAATGGAAAGAAATAGGAGACCTCTAAATTGTAAAAGCAAAAGTAAAGTTGTTTCTTTGCTAATATGCTCTTATATCCAGAAAAACTTAAAGACTCTGCCAAAAAACTATTGATTTATAAATGAATTCAGTAAAGTTTCTGGATAAAAAAATCAACAATCAGAAATTAGTAACATTTTGTACATCAATAATGATCCAGCCAAGAAATAAATCAACAAGGAATTTGCATTTACAATAACTTCAAAAAATATAAAATGCCTAGGAATTATATTTCAACAAGGAGGTAAAAGATCTCTACAAGAGGAACCAAAAAATACTGATTATAGAAATTGAGGATGGCACAAATGGAAAAACATCACATACTCATGGATCAGAATAATTAATATTAAAATCTTAATATTTCCCTAAGCAATCTACACATTCAATGCAATACCATCAAAATACCAATACCACATTTTTTACAGAATTATGAAAAACAATCCTAAAATTTATATAGAACCAAAAAAAAAAAAAAAAAAAGAGAGAGCCGAAAATTCAAAGCAATCCCAAGCAAAAAGAATAAATCTGGAGGCATCATGTTACCCGATTTCAAAATATATTACATGGCTGTAGTAACCAAAAGAACATGGCATTGGTATAAAAATAGACACATAGACCAACGGACCAAACTAATGGAACAGAATAGAGAATCCAGACATAAAGCACATACTTTTTATAGCCAATTGATCTTTCACAAAGCTGATAAGAACTTACATTTGGAAAAGGGCATTCTATTTAAGAGATGGTACTTGTAAAATTGGATCACCACATGCAGAATAAAACGTGACCCTTATTTCTCATCATATATAAAAATCAAGTAAAAATAGATCAAAGACGTAAAGGTAAGCCCCAAAACTTTCAAAATACTGGAAGAAACCCTAGAGAAAGCTCTCCTGGATGTTGCCAAGGCAAATAATGTATGACAAGATCTCCAAAGCACATGTAATGAAAACCAAAATAGTTAAATGTATTTAATTAAACTAAAAAGCTTCTGAATGCTAAAAGAAATAATAAGCAGATTAGAGACAACCTGTTAAATGGAAGAAAATAATTGCAAATGATTCATCAGAGAGGGGATTATTTTCCAGAATATACAAAGAACTCAAACAACTCAATAAGAAATGTCAAGGAATTCAATTAAAATGTGGTCAAAGGACATGAATAGATATTTCTCAAAAGAAGATATATAAATGGTCAACAGATATATTTAAAAATTCTCAGAAATCTGTAATCATCAGAGAAATGCAAATCAAAACCACAATGAGATATCTGACCCCAGTCAGAATGGCTCTTACTAAAAAGAAAAAAATACAGATGTTGGTGAAGATGCAGAGAAAAGGGAACTCTTATACATTGTTGGTAGGAATGTAAACTAGTACAGCCACTGTGGAAAACAGCTGTAGATTTCTCCAAAAACTAAAAATGGAATTATCATTTGGTCCAGCAATTTCACCACTGGGTAAGTAACCAAAGGGAAAGAAATCAATATATGAAAGGGAAACCTGAACTCATATGTTTATTGAAGCACTATTTACAGTAGCAAAAATATGAAATCAACCTAAGTGTCCAGCAGCTGATGAATGGATAAAGGAAATGTGCTATATATACACACAATGGAATACAATTCAGCCATAAAATAGAATAAAATTGGAGTGGGCAGGAGTAGAATAATTGAATACAAGTCTCCACCAATTATTCTATCAGCAGGAAAACCAAATTTGACAACTATCTATACAAAAGCACCTTCATAAATCAGGTGAACAATCATAGTACCTGGTTTTAACAACTTTATCTCACTAAAAAAGACACTGAAGTGGACAGAAAAGACAGTTTGAATTGCTGACAACACTGCTCCCCAATCCTCTAGTAGTGGCCATGAGGCACAGAGAGAATCTGTGCGTTAGGGGAGGGAGAGCCCAGTGATTTTGGGGACACAGTGCTGTCAACAATGAGCAGAACTCAGTAGCACCCATGGACGGAGTATATAGACTAGCCCTAGCCAAAGGAGAGTTACCTATCCCAGCAGTTGGAACTTAAGTTTCAGCAGCCTTGTCATTGCAGGCTAAAGTATTGTAGGGGTCTAAATAAACTAGAAAGGCTGTCTAGGCAACAAGGTCTGCAAGTTCTAGGCAAGTTCTAATACTGTACTGGGCTCAGAGCCAGTGGATTAAGGGGGCACATAAACCAGTGAGATATTAGCCTGGGCAGATAGGCGAGTCCTTGCTCCACCCCTCTCACAACCCCAGGCAACAGAGCTAACAGTAACAAAAGAAATCCCAACTTTACACTTGAGAAGAGGAGAGGAAAGAATAAAGACGACTTTGTTTTGCAACTTAAATACCAGCTTAGCCAGAGTAGGATAGGTCTCATCCCCAGCTTTAGCTCCTAGATGACTTTTTTTTAAAAAAAATAGCAGCTCAGCCACAATAGAATGAGGGCTCTACTCAAGCCCTAGCTCCCAGAAACCTTTTTTTTTTTTTTTTTTTTTTTTGAGATGGATTTTCACTCTGTTGACCAGGCTAGAGTGCAATGGCATGGTCTTGGCTCACTGCAACCTCTGCCTCCCAGGTTCAAGCAATTCTCCTGCCTCAGCCTCCAGAGTAGCTGGGATTACAGGAACCTGCCACCACATCTGGCTGATTTTTGTATTTTCAGTAGAGACAGGGTGTCACCATGTTGGCCGGGCTGGTCTTGAACTCCTGACCTCAGGTGATCTGCCTACCTGGGCCTTCAAAAGTGCTGGGATTACAGGTGTAAGACACACATCCGAGAATGGAATGTACTGTCTTGAAGGGAAGGACCCCGTCTTGACAGGGTTCATCACCGGCTGACTTTTTTTTATGGTTATTCTTTTTTTGTTTATTGCATTTTAGGTTTGGGGGTACATGTGAAGAACATTCAAGGTTGTTGCATAGGTATACACATGGCAGTGTGATTTGCTGCCTTCTTCCCCATCACCTATATCTGGCATTTCTCCCCATGCTATCTCACCCCAACTCCCCACCCCCCGCTGTCCTTCCCCTATTTCCCCCCAACACACCCTAGTGTGTGATGCTCCCCTCCCTGTGTCCATGTGTTCTCATTGTTCAATACTCACCTATGAGTGAGAACATGTAGTGTTTGATTTTCTCTTCTTGTGTCAGTTTGCTGAGAATGATGGTTTCCAGGTTCATCCATGTCCCTACAAAAGACACGAACTCATCGTTTTTGATGGCTGCATAATATTCCATGGTGTATATGTGCCACATTTTCCTTGTCCAGTCTATCATCAATAGGCATTTGGGTTGGTTCCAGGTCTTCGCTATTGTAAACAGTGCTGCAATGAACATTCATGTGCATGTGTCCTTATAGTAGAACGATTTATAAGCCTTTGGATATACACCCAGTAATGGGATTACTGGGTCAAATATAATTTCTATTTCTAGGTCCTTGCTTAAGAGAACTTGAGCCCTGAATAATCAGCAGCTATAAAGAGGTAGTCTATGCCTTAGTCCTTGAGTGAGACTCTGAGTCATGTTGCACTTAGGTGTGACTGAGCATATTCACAGCTGTGGTGGCCACAAGCAAAAGCCCTTTCTGCTTGAGAAAAGAAGAGGTAAGAACAAAGGGGACTTTGTCTTGCAACTTAGGTACCAGCTTGGACAAAGTGGTGAAGACCACCAAGTGGTCTTTAGGAGTACTCAGTTCCAAGCTTTGGATCTTAGATGGATTTCTGTACATACCCTGGGAAAGAGGGGAGCCAATTGTTCTGAAAGGTGAGTCCCAGGCCTGGCAGAATTCACCACTAGCTCATTGGAAGCCATCTGGCCTTAAATGAACATCAGGAGTATGCTGTCAGTATTCCCCATAGGCCTGTGGTGATGGCTGACACAAGGAGAGACTCCTTTGCCTAAGGAAAGGGGAGGGAAGAATGGGAAGAACCTTGTCTTCTGGTGTCACTTTCAGATTAGACAGATTCTGGCATTTTCTACTCTGATCTCTGGCTCCAAAATGGCATCTCTATACTCACCCAGGGACCCAGGAAACTTTCCATCCTGAAGGGAAGGACACAAGACTGGCTGACTTCATGACCTGCTGGTTGTAGAATGCTACAGCATTGAGTGAACATAGGTAGTAACCAGGTAATGATTATAACAATCTTTGACAAGACCCAATGCTCTGCTGGCTTCAGATCACACCTAGACAATCACAGTAGTGACAGACACAGCTGTACTCTGTCACTCCTTTGCCAGCACTAAGTAGCTCATCACAGAGAAAGACTCCATTTGTTTGGAATAAATTAAGAGAACAGAACAGAGAATTCTTCAAAATCTTATCTAAGACCACCAAGGTGATACAACTACAGGCCTGCAAGGACTACAGTATTATTGGTCTTGGGGTAATGCAGATAAGACTACAATGAACAAATTGGATTATAACACCAAAGTCCCACTGAATACCTGGAAAACCTTTCCAGTAAGGATGCACACAAACAAGTTCCGATTGTGAAGACTACAATAAACAGCTAACACTTCAATGCCTGGAAACTGATGAACATCCACAAATATCAAGATCATCCAGGAAACATGAAACCACCAAATGAACTAAATATCCAATCCTAGAGAAACAGAGATATGTGATCTTTCCGACAGAGAATTCAGTATATCCGTGTTAAGAAACTCAAAGAAATTCAAGATAACACAGAGAAGAAATTTAGAATTCTATCAGATAAATTTAACAAAGAAATTAAACTGACTAAATATAGTCAAGAAGAAATTCTGGAGCTGAAAAATGCAACTGACATAATGAAAAATTCATCAGTTTTTTAATTGCAGAATTGATCATGCAGAAGAAATAATTAGTGAGCTTAAAGACAGGCTATTTAAAAATACAGTCAGAGGAGACAAAAGAAAAAAGAATAGAAAACAAAGAAATATGTCTACAAGATCTAGATAATAGCTTCAAAGGGGCAAATCTAAGAGTTATTGGCCTTAAAAAGGAGGCAGAAAGATATAGGAATAGAAAATTTATTCATTGGGATAACACAGAACATCCCAAACCTAGAGAAAAATGTCAATATCCAAGTACAACAAAGGTATATAACACAAAGGGCCAGATGTGGTGGCTCATCCCTGTAATCCCTGCACTTTCAGAGGCTGAGGTAGGCGGATCACCTGAGGTCAAGAGTTTGAGACCAGCCTGGCCAACATGGTGAAACCCAGTTTTTACTAAAAATACAAAAATTAGACAGGCGTGGTGGCACATGCCTGCAATCCCAGGTACTTGGGAGGCTGAGGCAGGAGAATCGCTTGAACCCAGGAGGCAGAGGTTGCAGTGAGCAGAGATTGTGCTAGTGCACTCCAACCTGAGCAACAAGAGCAAAACTCCATCTCAAAAAAAAAAAAACCCCGCCAAAAAGATATAAGCAAAAGAAGACTATCCCAAGGTATTTAATGATCAAACTCCCAAAGGTTAATGATAAGGAAGGATCCTAAAAGCAGCAATAGAAATGAAACAAGTAATATACAATGAGGCCCCAATATTTCTGCAAGAAAACTATTAAGTAGAAACTATACAGTCCAAGAGAGAGTAGTATGTCATATTTAAAGTACTGAAGCAAAACGACTTTTACCCTAGAAAAGTATATCTGGTAAAAATATTTTTCAAATATAAAAGAGAAATAAATACTTCCTAGACAAACAAAAGCTGAGAGATTTTATCAACATTGGATCTGATTTTATCAACATTTCTTGTAAGATTTTATCAGCATTTCTTGTAAGATTACAAGAAATGCTAAAAGGAGTTTTTTAATTTAAATGAAAAATTACTAATAAGCTATAAGAAATCGTCTGAAGGTCAATAAGTCACTGGTAATAGTACACATGTTGAAAAAATACATAATATTATCATACCAAATTGTGATGTGTAAATGGTCCTTAAGATGACAAAAAATGAAACGATAAAAAAATAACAATTTGTCATGACAGAGACAGTATAATAAGATAGAAATAGAAAAAAACCAAAACCTTAATAAACAGGAAGACAAAGTTATAGAGTTTTTATTAGTTTTCTTTTTGCTTGTTTGTTTGTATATGCAATCAGTGTTAAGTTGTTATCAGCTTTAAATAATAGGTTATATTATTTGCAAGCCTTATGGTAACTTCAAACTAATAAACATACAATGGACACACAAAAAACTAAAAGATGCTAAATGATATCATCAGAGAAAATCATCTTCACTAAAAGGAAGACAGAAAGGAAAGAAACAAGACCAGAAAACATCCATAAAACAAATAACAGAATGGTAGGAGTAAGTAAGAGATAGATCCTGATACAATAATAGCCAGAGACTTCAACATTCAACTTTCAGCATTGGGCATATCATCTAGACAGAAAATCAACGAAGAAACATTGGGCTTAATGTGTACTATAGACAATATAGACATAATTGAAATTTATGGAATGTTTCTTTGACTGGCTGCAGAATACAAATTCTTATCTTCAGCACATGGATCATTCTAAAGGATAGACTATATTTAATGCCAGAAAGCAAATTTTAAACCATTAAAAAAATTAAAAATATCAAGTATCTTTTCTTGACCACAATAGAATGAAGTTAGAAATCAAAAACGAGGAATTTTGGAAATTGTATAAACACATGGAAATTAAACAATATGTTTCTGAATGACCGGGTAGTCAATGAAAAGATTATGAAGAAAATTGAACAATTTTTTAAACAAATAATGGAACAAATAATATTAAAAACTATGGGATGCAGCAAAAGCAGCACTGAGAAGGAAGTTAATAGCTATAGATGCCCACAACAAAAAAGAGGAAAAACGTCGTGAGCAACCTAACAATGTATACTAAAGAAATAGAAAAGCAAAAGCAAACCAAATCCAAAATTAGTAGTAGAAAAGAAAAAATAAAGATGAAAGCAGAAATAAATGAAATTGAAGAAAACAATTAAAAAATTAATAAAGCCAAAACTGGAATGTTGAAAAAAAATTAATCAAAATTAACAAACCTTTAGCCAGACTAAAGTAAGAGAGAGGGAAGTAAGAGAGAGGGAAGACCCAAATATACAAAATCAGAGATGAATAAAGAGACATTACAACCAATAACACAGAAATTCAAAGGCTCATTAGAGGCTCCTATGAGCAACTCTATGTCAACAAATTGGAAAACCTCAAAAAATGAATACATTCTTAGACATATACAATCTAGTAAGATTGAACTATGAAGAAATCCAAAACCTGAACAGACCAATAAAAAATAATGAGATCAAAGCCATAAAGACAGTCTCCCAGCAAAGAAACTCTCAGGATGTTATGGCTTCACTAATAAATTTTATTAAACTCTTTAAGAACTAAGGGAAGGGATAGCATTAGGAAAAATACCTAATGTAGATGACAGATTGATGGGTGCAGCAAACCACCATGACACGTGTATACCTATGTAACAAACTTGCACGTTCTTCACATGTAATCCAGAACTTAAAGTATAATAAAAGAAAAAAAAGTTAAATTACCTTGGAAAAAAAAGCATGAATACCAATCCTATTTAAAACTATTCCAAAAAACAGAGGTAGAAGGAATACTTCCAAACTGATCCTATAAGTCCAGAATTACTCTCATAGCAAAACCATACAGAGAAACTTCAAAAACAGGAAAACATAAGCCAATATGTCTGATGAACATTGATGCAAAAATCCTCAACAAAATACTAGCAGTCTGAATTCAACAACACATTAAAAAGATTATTCTTCATGATAGAGTGGGGTTTATCAATGGGATGTAAAGATGATTCAACATATGCAAATCAATCGATGCCATACATCATATAAATATAATGAAGGATAAAAAGCATATGACCATTTTAATTTATGCTGAAAAATCACTTGATAATATTCAACATCTCTTTATGATAAAAGTCATCAAAAAGCCAGGTATGGAAAGAATATACCTCAATATAATAAAAGCTGTATATGACAGAACCACAGCTGGTATCAGACTAAATATGGAAAAACATAAAGTCTTTCCTCTAAGATCTGGAACACGACATGGATGTGCAGTCTCACCTTGTTATTCAGCAGAGTGAAACACATAGTACTGGGAGTCCCAGCTGGAGTAATCAGAGATGGGAAAGGGTAATGGAAGTTCCATGGTACTAGAAGTCCTAGCTAGAAAAATCAGAGAGGGGAAATAAATAAAAGCCATCAAAATTAGAAAGGAAGAAGTCAAATTATCCTTGTTTGCAGATGATATGACCTTATGTTTGTAAAAACCTAAAAACTCCGTAAGAAACTACTAGAACTGATAAATTCAGTAAAGTTGCAGAATGCAAAATCAACGTACAAAAAAAAATCCTTGGCATTTCTATATGCCAACAGTGAGAAACCTGAAAAGAAAATAAAGTAATACCATTTATAATAGCTACAAATAAAATAAAATTTCTAAGAATTATCTTAACCAAAGAAATGAAAGATCTCTGCAATAAAAATTACAAAACATTGATGCAAGAAATTGAAGAGGATACAAAAAAATATTCCATAATCATGGATTGGAAGAATCAATATTGTTAAACTGTCCATACTCCCCAAAGCAATCTACAGATTCAATGCAATCTCTATCAAAATACCAGGGACATTCTTCACGGAAATAGAAAAAATAATTCTAAAACTTATATGGAACCACAAAAGACCAAGAATAGCCAACTAACAATAACAACAAAAAAAAAAACCCAACAACTGAAAAAGCCACATTACCTTTCTTCAATTTATACTACAGAGCTATAATAACCAAAATAGCATGTTATTGGCATAGAAACAGGCATATTAATAGAACAGAAAAGAGAACTCAGAATCAAATCCACACATATAACTAAACTCATTTTTGTCAAAAGTGCCAAGAACATATTTAGGAAAGAACAGTATTGTCAACAATTGGTGCTCAAAAACTGGATATTCTTAGGCAGAAGACTACAACTAGACCCCATATCCTTTACCATGTACAAAAATCAAATTATCATGGATTAAAGACTTAAATTGATGTCCTCAAACTATGAAACTGCTAAAACACTGGAGAAACTCTCCAGGATATTAGTCTAGGCAAACATTTCTTAAGTAATATCCCAAAGCATAGGCAATCGAAGCAAATAACGGACAAGTGGGATCACTTCAAGTTATAAAGCTTCTTCACAGCAAAGAAAACAATTCACAAAATAAATAGCCCACAGGATGGGAGAAAACAGTTGCAAACCATGCATCTGATAATGGATTAATAACCAAAATATATAAGGAATTCAAATAACTGGGAAAAAATCTAATATTCTGATGATAAACTAGGCAAAAGCTATGAGTAGACATTTCTTAAATGAAGACATGCAAATGGCATGTAGACATTTGAAAAAGTGTTCAACATCTTTGAACATCAGAAAAATGCAAATCAAAACTACAATGAGATATCATCTCATTTCAACTAAAATGTTTTTATCCAAAAGACAGGCAATAACAAATGCTGGCAAGGATGTGAAGAAAAGGGCACTTTCATACACCGTTGGTTGTAATGCACATTAATACAATCACTATGGAGAATAGTTTGTAGGTGCTACAAAGAGCCAAAAATAAAGCTACCATATGATCCACCAATCCCACCGCTATATATACACCCCAAATAATGGAAGTCTGTATACCAAAGAAATATCTGCATTCCCATGTCTACTGCAGCACTGTTCACAATAACCAAGATTTGAAAGCAACCTATGTCTGTCAGCAGATGAATGAATAAAGAAAATGTGGCAAATATACACAATGGAGTACTATTCAGCTACAAAAGGAATGAGATCCTATTATTTGCAACAACATAGATGAGACTGGAGGCCATTATGTTAGGTGAAATAAGCCAGGCTCAGAAATATAAACGTTGCATATTCTCACTTATTTGTTAAAGCTAAAAATTAAAACAATTGAACATATGAAGATAAAGAGTAGAATGATGGTTATCAGAGGGTAGGAAGTGTACTGAGGGGATGGGAAGGAAGTGGAGATGGTTAATGGGTACAATAACAATAGTTACAACAAATGAGTTAGACCTAGCATTTGATAGCACAACGGGGTGACTATTGTCAATAGAAACAAAAGTATATAATTGGATTGTTTGTAACACTAAGGATAAATGCTTGAGGTTATTGATACCCTATCTATTCTGATGTGATTATTACACACTTTATGCCTGTATTAAAATATCCCACATACCCCATAAATATGTATACCTATTATGTACCTACAAAAACTAAAAATTAGAGAGAAAAAAGGGAAAAGTGAATGAATTCGTGGCATTTGAAGCAACATGAATGGAACTGCGTGTCATTATCTTAAGTGAAGTAAACCATGTACAAAACACAGATAGTGCATGTTCTCATTTATGTCTGGAATCTAAAAAATTAGATCACAGCTGGGCACTGTGACTCATGCCTGCAATCCCAGCACTCTGGGAGGCCAAGATGGGGGGATCACTTGAGGTTAGGAGTTTGAGACCATCCTGGCCAACATGATGAAATCCTGTCTCTACTAAAAATACAAAATTAGCCAGATGTGGTGGCACACACCTGTAATCCCAGCTACTTGGGAGGCTGAGGCAGGAGAATTGCTTGAACTTGGGAGACAGAGGTTGCAGTGAGCCGAGATCACGCCTTTGCACTCAAACCTAGGCAACAAGAGCAAAACTCTGTCTCAAAAAAAAAAAATTTGATCACATGGAGGCAGACTGGAAAGATCAATAACAGCAACTGAGAACTGTGAGACCACTTTCCATTGGTTGAATAGTCATTTCTGTCCTCATTGGTATATGCTGAAATATCTGTCATGTATCAATGGAGCCATATGCAATCTCTATTTATTAGAACTACTTTTCTATACAATATTAAACTGGTGCAGCTATTACAGGTCTAACATAAATGGTGATTTCAGATATGTTAAGCACCTCAATTTCTTCACTCTTCATATCTAGGAATGTAGGCCCAAATACTCTGGAGGCTGAGGTAAGAGGATTGCTTGAGCCAGGGAAAACGAGGCTGCAGTGAGCCAAGATCATACCACTACACTCCAGCCCGGGTGACAGAGCAAGACCCTGTCTCAAAAATACTAATGATAATAATAAAGTAGATTATACTGAAAATCATTTAAATGACAGGCTTGTTTTGTCTTTAATATAGATATTTATAAACATTTAATATATAATTTTTATTTAATGCCTATCATATTATTTATACGTGTATATGATACACCTATCATACATGTGTATACAGGCATATATACATATACATTGATTGTTTCATACTAATAATGCTATGACTGCTGATTCATTATGTATGTATACACACACACTCACATACACATAACAAATCCTTACAGCAAGCTGGATATTCTCCTCTCTATTCATACTTCATACAGCACTTCAACAGAGACATTAGAATCTCACAGCTATTAAGTGTCAGAGCCAGGGTTTATATTGAGGTCTATTTAATTTCAAAGGCTGAAGTCTATCAATTTACTCTGTTTCTCTAGTAATAGGAATAGACATGTTGAACATCAACTAATTATATGAAAAAGTTAACATATCTGTTAACTCACTATTGTCAACAGCTTCCGAAATTCCTTTAAATTTATGTATTCTTTTTCACAATAAGAAATACACTGCTTTCCTGTTTGTCAACTCCATCCATGCCTCTTTCTTCTCTCTTTTAAAGTGAAAGTTGTACTGCTCAAGTGAAGGTTGCATTGCCTGCCTAGTTTATAATCCCATCTAGCTCCAGTTTTATTCATAGACAGTATTAAATCATTAAGAATTAAGTCTCTGAGAATTTCAGTCAAGTCCACTGTTGCTTCTTTGCACAACTAGTTTCTTTGTAGTAAGTGAAAATGGTGTGCCGAATAAATGTTAAGCTTATGCTTAGCCACATAAGCTCTGTTAGTTGCCCTCTAATGAATATATAATGAGAACTCAATGGAAAGGACAATCAGGTCTGGGACAAATTAACAGTTATGGGCAGATTTACCATGAAGCTCAAATTAAGCTCAATCTTCGGAATGCTTCATTTGCACAGGCCTTTTCCAAGGCTCTGGTGGGTTATAATGATATGATACCCTTTTTCTTAAACAGCTCCTCACACAGAATTATATAAGCTCCTTGTTCCAAGAATAACTAGATATTTTCCTAAGAACATTGGAGGAGCTATGGGTATTACTGGTCCAAATACAAGATCAAGATCAGGAAACAATAAAAACGGCAAGGAAGTTAATACAAAAAAAATGTAAGGAGCAATAAAAGGAAAAACTACATAATTGGTTTTTTAAAAAGGAAAAGTTTGGAGGTCATTGAGAAATCTTTTGAGTATTGTAATCCTCTTCATAGGTGTCTAAGTACTTATTTTATGAATCTACGTGCTCATGTGTTGGGTACAGATATATTTAGGATAGCTGTGTCTTCTTGTTGAATTGAGCCCTTTACCATTAAGTAATGCCATTGTCTTTTTTGATTATTCTTGGTTTAAAATCTGTTTTGCCTGAAATTAGAATAGGAACTGCTGTTTTGTTTTCTGTTTGGTTGGTAGATTTTTCTGCATTCCTTTACTTTCAACCTATGGATGTTCTTGCATGTGAGATGGGTCTGGCTTCTTAATCCACCTTGCCACTCTGTTCCTATGTGGGGTGTTTAGCCTATTTACATTCAAGGTTAATATTTAAATGTGCATATTTAATCCTGTCATCATGTTGTTAGCCAGTTACTACATAGACTTATTATGTAGTAATGTTAATTTGAGATCTAACTTTTTGATGTGGGTATTTAGTGCTATAAATTTTACGTATGTTTTATTGTGTCAATGCTCTTTATACTTAAGTGAATTTTTATTGTGGCTGGTCATGGTCTTTTGTTTCCATGTTTAGCACTCTCTTAAGGACCTTTTTTAAGGCAGGTCTGACGGTAACAAATTCCCTTAGCATTTGCTTATCTGAAAGAGATTTTATTTCTCCTTCACTTAGGAAGCTTAGTTTGGTTGAACATGAAATTCTTTTGCAAAGTGTCTGTTCATATCCTTTAAATCGTTCTACTATAAGGACACGTGCACACGAATGTTCACTGCAGCACTGTTTACAATAGCAAAGACCTGGAACCAACCCAAATGCCCATCGATGATAGACTGGACTGGGAAAATGTGGCACATATACACCATGGAATATTATGCAGCAATCAGAAATGATGAGTTTGTGTCCTTTGTAGGGACATGGATGAATCTGGAGAACATCATTCTCAGCAAACTGACACAAGATCAGAAAATGAAATACCGCATGTTCTCACTCATAGGTGGGTGATGAACAATGAGAACACATGGACACAGGGAGGGGAGCACTACACACTGGGGTCTATTGGGCGGAATAGGGGAGGGACAGTGGTCGGGGGGAGCTGGGGAGGGATAACATGGGGAGAAATGCCAGATGTGGGTGAAGGGGAGGAAGGCAGCAAATCACACTGCCACGTGTGTACCTATGCAACTATATTGCATGTTCTGCACATGTACCCCAAAACCTAAAATGCAATAAAAAAAAAAGAAATTCTTGGATGGCATTTCTTCTAAGGATGCTGAATGTATATCTCAAGTCTCTTCTGGTTTGCAGTGCTTCTACTGAATATTCTGCTGTTAGCCTGATCGGGTTCCCTTCATAGGTGACCTGTTCCTTCTCTCTAGCTGCCTTTAATATATTTTTTTCTTTCTTATTGACTTTGAAGAATCTGAAGACTATATGTCTTGTGAGATGTTCATTTGTATAATATCTCTCAAGGGTAATCTTATTTTCTGGAATTTGACTGTAAACTTCTCTACTGAGGTTGGGAAAATTTTCATGAATGATATTAAAAATATCTTCCAAGTTGCTTGCTCTCCCTCTTTCAGGGATGCAAGTGAGACATAGGTTTTGTCTCTTTATATATTTTCATATTTCTCAGTGGCTTTATTTGTTCTTTTCATTTTGTCTGAGTTGATTTAAGTAAATGGTCTTCAAGCTCTAGATCTTTTACTCTGTTTAGTCTATGGTGTTGCAGACATTTCTGATTTTATTGTGAAATTCTTATAGTGAGTTTTTCAGCTCTATAAAATCAGGTTGAGTTTTTCTTAATATGGCCATTTTGTCTTTCAACTCTTGAATCATGTTACTAAATTCCTTGGATTGGGTTTTAATTTTCTCCAGAATCTCAATGATCTTTATTGCCATTCAGATTCTGAATTCTATATCTATCACTTCAGCCATTTCAGCTGGGTTAAGAACCATTACTGAGAAACTAGTGTGGTTATTTGAAGGTAAGAAGGCACTCTGGCTTTTAGAGTTCTTGCATTGCCTCTTTCTCATCTGTGTGAACTGATGTTCCTTTAATCTTTGATGTTGCTGTCCTTTGGATGTAGCTTTTTGTTTGTTTTATTCCTTGGTGTTCTTGAGGGTTTTACTGTGGTGTAAGTTGAGTTTAGACAACTGGCTTCATGTCTGCATGATTTCAGGGTAATAAGACTTAGCTAAGCACTCCTGGGCTACATGCTCTAACCCTGGGGTGCTGGTACCAGGCCTATGGCTGCATTCTTTGGCCCCTCAAGGTTCAGCATGTACTGCACTAGATAGGCTGAGTGTTGTCTCCTGACAACAATACTCCTATGGGAGTTGTTGGCAAAAGTGCTTCATTGAAGTGGTATCAGCAGGGTCCATACTTATATGAATGCTCCAGTGGCAGTAGGGTCCATGGTCATGCTTGCAGCAGCAGGGTGGTGGTGGCATGATATACACATAAGTGGTGGTAGGTGGCTGTGCTCAGGTGCATGCCAGCAGGGGCCTATCTGCAAAAGCTCTCTGATGATTAGGCAGCGTCTTCTGGCAAAAGAGCTATATGGCAGTGGCTGCTGGATTATGCCAAGGTTGGGCATTTGAAGTTGCACTACAAGTGGGTGCAGCTAGGCAGGGACCCTGGGGAAACTGGAAAACTGGTGCCACTCAGATCAGTCTGGCCCTGTCCCACGGGCAACATGGCCCTGTTCTGTCAAATCCAAGAGTAAGAGTTAACAAAGGCTGAATCCACCTTAAGGAGCATGACAAGCTTTGAGAGATGGGCATCCCTGGCAGTGCTCCACTGTAGCCATTCTCATGCCAAACACTCTGGGCTCCACACAGGCTGGAGTCCTGATCCTGTCAACTCTCCAAGAAGCTCTTCTTGCCAGCCAAAGTGCCCATGATGGTAGTCAGGTCTGCTGAACGTAAGATGATGGAGGCCTGTGCCAAGAGTGGGCCACACCACATCTACTTAACTCACTCATTCAGCAAAAACTACTGAAAGGCCAGGAACAAGTCCTGGTGCTTGGCAAACCCATGCAAGGCTGCTCCCACCTACCACCCTCTTCAGCCCAGAGTCTATCTCCCTACTCTACCAAGTCTCATTGACTTCCTTCTGACAATCTAATTGATGTGTGCTAGTCTTCTTTATGGTCAGGTCTCTTGATGAGAGAAGGTCTTCCTGGCTGCATCTAGTTGGCTATCTTGCTTGAGAACTGCATGACTTCTTAAAGTAGTAGACTTATAGAAAATTACCTCATTCAGGAGCTGACATATGGTTGTCAAGGTATATATATATTTTCTGTATTCTGTGGGTATACACCTGTGTTTTATGGTTGATATTGTACATTTTGTAAGGGAAACACTATTTTTAAATAATATATTCAGAGCTTCTCTAAATTTCTATTATTAGATCATATGCATTTTGTTTGCTTTTTTTTTATAGCTTTAACACACAGCCACATGTGGGGAAAAAAAGTCACTGAGAGTCAGAATAAGTAATGGAATAAACATTTTGATAAAGTAAAATAATAATCAGGTTTACTTGTCTTAGAAATTATCACAAAATCAATGCATGTCTTCCAAATTTATGTTAAGAAATATAATGAGAATTTTGTAGCAGGAAACACCATAAGATAAACATTTGGAAACCTGACTCTAGCATCAGCTTAGTGAATTCAGAAAACTCTTGACTCTTATGTGTCTATTTTCACTTTGGTTAAAAGAGAAATTTTGAATTATTTTCTTTCTGTATAATGCAGACATAAATGTACCCAAAGTGTCTGCTCTATCCTCCAAAGTCTCAAGCTTGGTATGATCACTTTCATGCTTTCCTTTCATAGCCAAACACAATGGCTCAAGTCCTCATCCCAGTTACTGAGGGAAGTCACATGTGCAGGACCATTTTCTGTGTGGCCTTACACTAACCCAGTTCTCCTCTTCATGCCTGCAGTTACCAAGAATAACTGTAGAATGTGCTGAGTTCAATATCCTAATATAGGGAGAAACTGTCCAAAACAGCCTAGGCCTTGTTTGTGTCCCTCTTAGGGAATGTAATTTCTTGAGGTAGAAAGGAACTTCCAGGGACAGCTTAGGCTTTGTTTTTCTGTCCCCTTGAAGAAGAATATCCTTCAAATCATTGACAAGTGAGTTATGTTATCCCAAAGGTATATAATCCATGGTGGACTGTTTTTTCAGGTCCCTCAGCCGTGGTATAAGCAGAACATGTACAGTAAAGACCATCCTCCCCTGGCAGCTTTCTTGAACCTTAGGGTACCAGCTCACAGTGGATCCAAAATTTATTCTGTCTCTTGATGCCTATCAGTAAGTAATAAATCCACTTTATGTAACTTGTTGTATATGAGTATATTCTGTCTCACCAGACTCACACAGGTTGGTAACTAGTGCACAGTGAATCAGCTTTATGTCATGCATCTCTAATATCTCCAGGCATTCCCTTGTGGATAACCATACTTCCTTTGGTCTCTCTTGCTTCTATTTATTGTTTCCACAGTATTTTCAACTGTTGTAGCAGACTTTGACAAAAGTTTAAGGTAATGGAAGAAGATAATGTAATCCTAAAATGAAGTTAATACTGAAATATTTTTTCCAAAAATTATTAGTGAAACTCCAAGAAATATAACTGCTTACATTATCCTGTTCAGACTTGGTTTAACACTTTCATTTACTCTCTCTAGCCCCATTACATTTCTATCACATCCCACCTACTCTCTCTTTGGCTAATAGTAATTTCAGTATAATTATTTTATTGTATGTGTAAGAGTAATAGTAATCTAATTTTTATGGCTCACCTTAGGTTTAATTTCTTTCTAAGAAGCCTTATTTTTCTCAACCACAAGTCCAAATCTGACTAATCAGGATAATTTGAGAATTTAAAACAACTCTTATAATATAAATTATGACATTCTTTAGAAATACTGAACCATAAAATTTACTTATTCCAAGTACCATTTTTTTTCCTTTCTTCCATATGAAGTTTTCTGATTTATTTCTCTTATTCTCCTTTTTGATACTCTCAATCTAAAAATGGCAATATTTGAAGTTTAACTTAGTCCTGTTCATCATAAACGTTTATTGGCTGTCATCTTTGCGTGATGTGTTGAGTCTTAGTATTCAGTGAAGTAAGACCTTGAAAACAGATTCCTGACTAACATTGTTAGAACTTAGGCGTTTATTTTTTCTCAAGCCTGGCAGGTCCTCCGCTGCCTACTGGAAACTTCAGTACTTGTACCTCTGCACTAATTACCTGTGCAGTAAATCTCCCTCCTCCAGGGCAGAACCCCAGGGACCTCTGACAATTATTGACCTGTCCCTTCCTGGGTAGATTCTTTGGATTTTGACCACATATTAATATTTTGCTCATGATAACAAATATTTCCTTAGTCTTGGTAATAGCTTTCAACTTAGTCTCCTTGGTTCTAGTCGATCTTCCATGTAACAACTATTCCAGAATCACTTTCTACAATTAACACAAATCACATTTTTTGACTTCTCATGTAGATTTCACCTCTTCCTACAAGTGAATTTCACTTCCCCAAGAAAGTGAATGTCTACCCTTACCCGTTATGATCTCATTCTAGTCCCTGTGCTTCTGCTTTCCTTTTACTCCAGCAATGTTTTTGGCTGTTTTTAAGATTCTGCTGAGGCTCTGGTAAGCTTTTCCATTTCTGTATTTCTGCCCTTCTCACCATAGCCTTGTTTGAAAACTGGGGAGGCTTTACATTCTTTAAGGATGAAATTACTATTTCAAATCAAATTATCACTTCCATAAAGTAGCATTTCTCCAGGACTAGGGAGGTTTACACAGAATCTGTATGTAGTATTAGTCAGTTGAATGTGGAGACAAACTGGTGTTTAATAAAATGCAGGTGGAAGTTGCTTATGATGAAACAGAGAACTGAAATTCTAAAAGTCAACATCAGGGCCTACACTCATCAATAAACAAATTTCACCAATGATGTGAAGTGTTCATCATTACTGCTTTTCAGAAGTGTGTGCTATTGGGAGGAAAATCATTACTACAGTGAAATCAGTCAAGGAGGGAGGGATCTTTGTATCAGGAAAGTACTCAGGAGGTCTTTGAGTCAGGACAAACAGTATTGAGTAAAGATATTTGAGTTTTTACATCAAGTGTAAAAAGAAGTATTTGACCATCACCAACACTTGCTCCAGGCTTTTCACAAATCAGTGGGCATTCTGAAACGGAGTAATCATCCACATGGGGATGATAACCAATTACCCTTAGGGCATTAATTTTATAAGTTACAGTTTCCTAGTTTCTGAAATTAGAAAATAAATACCATTATTTTGATTTTGCTTAATACACCTATTTCATGTCTTTCTACTTAATAATCCCCAACATGACTTATTAAGATTTTATGAAGACAAAAAAAGGGAATTAGAGTAAAAATATGCAAGCAAAGGAATAGGTTTAGCTATATTTTGATTATCAACATCACTTAATGAACTTATAGATTTACAGAATTTGCAAATAAATGCATCATGGATGTGGTACATGCCCTGGTTATTGAAAGTGACTAAAGTAATTCAATACCAAATTTATTATGGATCTTCTTACTTCATTGACTTGATTCTGCATCCCCCTTTTTGTTAACAGGAGTCTCCAAATTCTACCTCCTACCCTCCTTTGTGTAAGACTACTTTCTCTGGCTTTCAGAATAGATATACTCATAGCAGAAGTTTTAGCCTTTGTCATGTAAATATTCTACCTCTTAAAGTTCACCAACTATATTTTGCTACTCTAGCCTTTCTTACATTAATTTTTAAGTACTGCTGTTCAAATCCATGCAATATATAATTTCAAAGAGCAGCGCATCTGCAATTGGAGGGTTTGCACATACATCTGTATTTTAGAATGACATATATTATCTCCCAGGGAATATGCTTCAGCATTTGGATACTCATTTCTTTATGTCCATTTACTTGCTCTCTCTGTAAACAAGTATATGTTTCTGGGGACTGAGTTAGCCAAGTCTGGTATTTACTGCTTAACTTTTTTATTTCATTTATTTTATGAATATATCCTGTTTTTACTGTGGTGCCAAACACTATCCCATGCCCTGGCAGACAAATAAGACACAGCTTTATTACAGAAGGCAGAACAGAATATTCCATTTGAAAAGGAAGAATATTCCAGACTTTTAAAGACGGTTCTGAAAGGCCTTAAATTTTCCTCATCTACATAGTAAGAGGTAGTGGAAACCCAGGAGGGCTCGTAAAGAAGGCTTCCAGAGGAAATGATTCATACTTCTAATATGAGGCTTATAGTAGCATATGGCTAAAAACCAGACAACATTAGTAGTCCATACTGTATCATACCGCAGAGCCTCACACAGGCCTGCACACTGGTAGACACCTAATCATAATACTCAACTTGACCAGTGTCTTATCAATGTCAGCTCTCCAACCCTAACAGGGCTAGAAATATTCTATGCAAGGGAATAAATTTTTTGGTTTATAAATATTTTGAAAGATCAAAATACCTGAGTTATCTTGCAGTTCAGAATCTAAACCAGAAAAGAAAGGAACTGATTCTCTGGCATCATGTATAAAGAATTGGGTCATGAGTCTTTCTATGATGATCTGTCATAGACTATTTTTGATGAAATGTCACCCTCCAGAGCTTATCTTTATTATGTTATGAAATATTTAAGGGCATAATTATCCTACCTACTAAGTACTCATTTGTTGACTCTCAACTACTACTTGCTGAAGCTAAACTTTGTGGGGAGTACTGGTTAATAAAATAGTGCATAATATAGAATGGGTACCTGTCTTCACAAAGTTGGGAAGAAAAGATAAAGAGTTTAAATAAATAACTGCAATAATATATCATACATGCCGCAATGTGGAAGTACAGGGTGACATGTAAATTCTTAGTAGGAGCAACTAACCTAATCTAAAAACTTACAGAAGGTGTACTAGTCAAAATCTTAGCAAGAAATAAAATACAACTCAGGTGGCATAACAACCTTGAAGAAAGGGATCATTTATAGAGATGTAGGGGGGATTAAGGGAATCAATAAATTCTGCAGATACTACAGAGAGTAGGAGACTATTATTCCCCCACCCTTGTGTCTGAAAAGAAAAAGAGGGAAAACAGTGTTACTAATTGTAGTAAAAGTTTAAGTTAGAAGGTGTTCACCACATATTACCCAGAGCAGGGATGGAGTTTGAGAGGAAACATCTTTTTTCTTTTTCCTCTGACTTATTTAATTGCCCAAACCCTTGAGGCAAAGGAGCCCAGGTTATTCAATCTCTGTGGGTCAGCTAACCAGGACCCAGAGCAGGGTAGAAGGATGGAGAACTGGCCAAGGTGGGGTGGGGGTTAGGGATTAGTGTAGAGCAAAAAGAATAACCAAAGCAGGAGGCTTTTAGGAAGAAATAATTTCTTATTAAAGAACTGAAAGATGAATGAGAGTCTGACACAAAAGACGGTCAAAGTGTTTCATGATTTAATAAACTTCTTTGTGTTCTTAGAGGCTGGTACCCAGCTCTAGCACATTAGAATTGAAGACATGAGTTTCTATTCATACCAACTGTACTGTCATAATACTAAAAATTAGCTTGTTCTTCTTTTTGCAGGTTCTTAATGGATAAAGGTAGTTTACTAATTTAAGATATTTCTTCTTTTTTAATGTATGCATTGACATGTTAAAATCTTCAAGTCTCCTTTTTTAAGAATGAAATGTCAAAATGCCCTTATATAAATGTTCACTGTGACTAAAAACAGGTGTCTCTTTCAGGAGGACAAAGAGAGGGGAATAGTATTTGGGTTCCTTTTTATCAAAGGGACAAAAAAATTAATTCGATGCTTCTGATTAAAATGTTATCAGCTGACAAAATTTTTTAAGTAAATACTGAGAAAGAAAAATAAACTGACTTTTGCTGGGCGTTTAGTATATGCTAGACTATGATCTACTCACATGATTTCATTTAATCTTTTTAATTTGACATTGTATGATGTTACATTAATACTTAATGGGGGAAGAAAAATAGGTACCCTGATAATAAATAATACAGTCAGGTTTCATAGACAGAATCTTGCAACTCCAGAGTCACAATTTTAAGTACCTAAAATGTTTAAATCATTGTTTTGGCTGATATTAGAGTTACAATGAAATAAGCAACATGTTTTGTCCTCAAAGAGTGAACATTACAGAATGGCATGTACTATAAGAACACTTTTGATATGAGTTGAAATAAGGGTGATATCACCTCTCTATTAAGTAACAGGAACAGCTTTGAGAAGAAAATGGCATTTAACCATGATCTGAATGAATGATGTCCTAAGAAATCCTTCAGAAAGTCCCAAAAGGAATCCTAAAACCTGTAGAAATAGTATGCTAATTTTTTTCCCTTTTCCTGAGAACATGTTCTGAATGTTAAATGATGAGGTTCAGGACATTCTACCCCAAAATGTGAGCCTTGGCATTTAAAAAAATGGCAGAAGAAGAAAGGTCACTGTCACCTTTCTCTGCTCTTTTACCCTGAAAAAGATCATAAATGGAAGGTTTTCCATTTGAGAAGTACTCTACCTCTACCTGGAGGAAAAGAGCCAAAGACACAGACATGCCAAGAAGAATCTGAGAAAACAAGCCTTGTTTTCTAAGTTTCCCCAGTTTATTATCATTAGATCATACCCTTGTTTAATCCTATTTCTCCATGACTGTTCACTCTTTTTAAGACTCAGAATAAACAAGTTTAATCATTTCTGTGGGTCTTCCTTTCCTTATGAAGGCTCCTGTGTCACGTAAAACTGCTGTAAAATAATATTGTTGTTTTTCTCCAGTTAACCTTTTTATTTATTTTGTTTTGAGACAGAGTCTTGCTCTATTGCCCAGGCTGTAGTGCAGTGGCATGATCACAGCTCAGTGCAACCTCCACTTCCTGGATTCAGGGGATATCTCCCACTCCACCCTCCTGAGTAGCTGGGACCACAGGTGTACACCACTATCACCAGCTAATTTCTTGTATTTTTTCTAGAGATGAGGTATTGCCACGTTGCCCAGACTGCTCTCAAACTCCGGGGCTCATGCAATCCATCTGCCTTGGCCTCCCAAACTGTTGAGATTGCAGGCATGAGCCACCACCCCAGGCCAATGTCTTTTATTATAGAGGCCTCAAACATAAATCTGGGATGAGTGAGGAAAAGGTATTTTTTCTGCCTTACATAAGCAAAATAGGACAAATCACGAAGCCCTTTCCTCAGAAGACATATTGCATAACTTCTCTAAGGGAAAATAAATAATGATAAATCTTCTCGTTTAAAGTTTACGAATTCCAGTTGGTTGTTCTTTTAAGTTGTGTGTCTACAAAAATAGATGTGGGAGAGATGTGCCCTGTTGTTTGATATATTGGTCCCCAATTTTTGTACCAGGAAAAGTAATACAGTATTTATCCCTCAAATACATCTTTCTAGAGACAGTGTATGCTGTAAAGCAGAGTACTTCATTTAATGTCCTGCCACTTATAAATGACTGAGCAATGACATCGGGGATTCAGGATTGTCTGGAAAACATAAAACTTCCTTCTTTAGGTAAAAGCTGGTGTAACTATAATAGGGTCCCTTGCCCGACGCCTTTTTGCTTAGGATTGCCTTGGCTATTTGGGCTATTTTTTGGATCCACATGAATTTTGAAATAGTTTCCTCTAGTTCTGTGAAAAATGTCAAGGGTAGTTTAATGGGAATAGCACTAAATCTATATATTGCTTTGGACATTATGGCCATTTTCATGATATTTACATTCTTCTTAGCCATGAGCATGGAATATTTTTCCATTTGTCTGTATCATTTATTTCTTTGAGCAGTGGTTTGTAGTTCTCCTTGTAGAAATATTTCATTTCCCTTGTTAGCTGTTTTCCTAGGCATTTTATTCTTTTTGTGGCAATTACGAATAAGAGTTCATTAGCAATTTTGCTCTCAAGCTTGACTACTGTTGGTGTATATAAAAGCTAGAGATTTTTGCACATTGATTTTGTATCCTGAGATTTTGCTGAAGTTGCTTATCAGCTTAAGAATGTTTTGGGCTGAGACAATGGGATTTTCTAGATACAAGATTATGTCATCTGCAAACAGGGACAGATTGAATTCCTGTCTTCCTATGTGAATGCCCTTTATTTCTTTCTCTTGCCCAACTGCCCCAGTCAGAACCTCCAATACTATGTTGAATAGGAGTGGTGAGAGAAGGTATATTTATCTTGTGACAGTTTTCAAGGGGAATGGTTTCAGCTTTTGCCAATTCAGTATGATGTTGACTGTGAATTTGTCATATATGGTTCTTATTATTTTGAGATATGTTCCTTCAAAACCTAGTTGATTGAGCGTTTTTAACATGAAGAGATGTTGAATTTTATTGAAAGCCTTTTCTGCATGTATTGGGATAATCATGTGGTTTTTGTATTTAGACTTAAATGTAACACCCAAAACTATTAAAACCTTGGAAGACAACCTGAACAATAGCATTCAGGATGTACACAAAGACAAAGATTTCATGACAAAAATGGCAAAAGCAATTGCAACAAAATCAAAAATTTACAAATGGAATCTAATACCTAGAGAGCTTCTATGCAGCAAAAGAAACTATCAACAGAGTAAACAGACACGCTACAGAATGGGAGAAAATCTTTGTAAACTATGCATCTGACAAGGTTTAATATACATAATCTGTAAGGGACTTAAACTAATTTACAAGAAAAAGCAAATAACCCCATTGAAAAGTGGGCAAAGAACATGAACAGACACTTCGCAAAAGAAGACATTCATATAGCCAAAAATCATATTTAAAAAAAGTAACTCAACATCACTTATCATTAGAGAAATGCAAATCAAAATCACAATGAGATACCATCTTACACTAGTCAGAATGGCTATTACTACAAAGTCAAAGAATAACAGACGCTAGTGAGGTTGTGAGGAAAAAGGAACACTTATACACTGTTGGTGGGAATATAAATTAGTTCAACCATTGAGGAAGACAAGGTGGCAATTCCTGAAAGACCTAAAGACAGAAATACCATTCAACCCAGCAATCCCATTACTGGGTATATACCCAAAATAATATAAATCATTCTATTATAAAGACACTTGCATGTGTATGTTCATTGCAGCAGGATTTACAATAGCAAAGACAAAGAATCAACTTACATGTCCATCAATAATAGACTGGAAAAAGAAAATGGGGTACATTAACACTATGGCATACTATGCAGCCATAAAAAAGAATGAAATTGTGTTCTTTTCAGGGATATGGATGAGCTAGAGGTTATTATCCTTAGCAAGCTAATGCAAAAACAGAAAACGAAATGTGGCATGTTGTCGCTTATAAGAGATAGCTAAATGATGAGAACACATGGACATATAGAAGAGAACTACATACACCAGGGCTTATCAGAGGGTAGAAGGTGGGAAGAGGGAGAGGAGCAGGAAAAATGGCTACCAGATACTAGGCTTAATACCTGGGTGATGAAATAATCTATACAACTAATCCCCATGACATAAATATACCTATGTAATAAACCTGCATATCCTGCACATGTACCCCTGAACTTAAAATTTAACAGAATGGTGTATTTCATTGCATGCAGATTCTATCTCAATAATGCTGATTAAAAATTAATGTGCCAACTCCACAAATAAAAGTAGTAAATAAAATGAGTTGGCAGGATGGTGTAATTTTTCAGAGCATAAGATCTAGAACCAAACTGTTCTGATTTGAAACTTTGCTGTGCCACTAACTTGTAATGTAAACTTGGACAAATTACTTGGCTTCTGTTTCCTCATTTATACTATGGGGATAATTATAATACCTGTTTTATATGGTTTTTGTCATCTCTAGAAGTTAATACATGTGAATCACATAGGATCACACCCAGCACATAGTAAGGGCTCAGTGAATGAATATTCCCTGTTTTAGCTCTGCCACCAAATTAATGATGACATTAATCAGGTTATTCAAATTCTATTTCATTTTCTTCAGCTTTAAGAATGCTGAGATTACATAAACCTCTATGACTTGTTCCACTTTCTGATACCCTAGAGTCTATAAAGACAGTATTTTTTCCATGCTCTCTTAGAAGACATTCTTAGCAAAATTGGTTTAAAAAACGTTTGTTTAGAAAGAACCTTTGAAAATATTCATTTGCCAAATAGAAAAATTTATTTTGTATTTGGCAAAACTCCCAGAATGATATGTATCCTTTAACCTGAAACAAACCATATTTTATCACAGGAATAGACTTAACTATATTAAGTTCATCAAAACTTACTGTTCTGAGTTTTGTCAGTAGCACACTCCTTTTGGTACAGCTTTGCTTTCATTCCTTATAAATTATGAAAAAAATGCTTTTCAAGATTGGTAAGACTTCATGATTTGTTTAATGTAGTACAATTCATTAGGCCCACAAGTGGCCCCTGATGCACACTGCTGAGGACATCAAACCCATAAGCTTTTATTATCTCATCAGCATTTTTTCTATAGGTACCTTATCCCCACTTTCACTTCATGATGCTGTACTTGATAATGTAGTGATGCTCAACTAGCTGGAGGCCACACATATAAGGTAGTAGAGTCTTGACAGATGTTTGAAAGGATTACTAGTTTTCTCTGTTAACTATGTCTACCTTAAACTGATTGATGATGGAACAAATTGGCATCTAAGAGTGAAATGTCTGAGCACTCAAGAACTATAGCCATCAGCTACTATATAGAATTGAGGTGGAAGGTCCATTTCTTTGAAAATTTTGCCAAAGGAATTTTAGTTTCCTTTAGGAAGGAAGGGATGTGCTTCAAGAATTTAGCCAACTTGAAGTTCATACCTATAAATCATACATTTTCCTGCCATAATATGCAATGCTTGCTTTCAAATATCTTGCAAAGATACATCAAGATGAATATCAATTAATGAAATTTCCTGACATATTCTGGGATTCTATGAAAATTACTAATGATATATTTCACGTATAGTAAACAATAAACCTTACGTCTGTCATGTTCTTGCTAAAACTATTTCCCCTCTGATAATTGTGTGAGAGGATAGAAGTATGATTACACTTCTTGTCAGAATTTCCTTGAAAAATGTTCTATGCAAAGATAACCAAGCTCTTCACCATAATTCATTCACAGGCCCACAGCCAATGTAGTGCTTAGGGGTATTGCTGAACGCCCTTGCACACTCACCTCTCTGAAGATGAAAATCCCCTATGGTTGCTCACCCTCAAGACTCCAGGAACCTCTCTCAGTTTGGAATAATGGCTCTCTAATATTAACCTTGTATGTTTTATCTTCTTTGAGCTGTTCACCTCTTACCTATGCTTTGAGGTAATATCCTTCACCTAGAAGCAATTATGCTTTAATAGTGGAGTCATGCAGAAGAGTAAAGACTTTTCCTTTTGTCCCAAGGCTTCCATTATTCATCTCATTAAATGGAGAGCATAGAAGCATTCATATTATATTTGACTACGTGTGATAGTGGAATTTCAGTTGAAACTCAGGTCTGCCATCTTCAAGAAATTGACAGAATTAATTTTAATTAGTCATCATTTAAAGAACAGTTTCGACGTTCCTCGAAAAAACTAAAAATTGAGCTACCATATGATCCAGCAATCTGACTGCTGGGTGTACACCCAAAAGAAAGGAAAGCAGTATATTGAAGAAATATCTGTACTCCTACATCAAAAATTAGTTACTGAGTACACCTTGCATACATTTGATTTTTTCTGGAAACTAAAACTTAGTGACACTTCAGTCAAAAAGGAGATATCGTTAAAGGCCCTTAAAAGCAATTAAAGAATAATCTAGGATAGAAAATGCAGCTCCACCGCCAATTTTACATAATCAATTTAATGGGTAGAAAAGTGCCGCTCCTTTGTTTTTTAACTAATCTGGGTCCAAGCCACCACTTGCTGCTTTGGTGGTGGCACATGCGCACACACACACAGAGACACGTACATAAACACATTTATTTTATACATGTATGTATGTATATATGTATACACATAATGTGTTTTAAACTTACCTGATTTAAATAAGTTATGCAGTCATTTTAGGTAATACTCTAAGCTCCATTTGAGTTAAACTATTTCTGTCTCTCAGCTCTTTGTGCTCCTGGCTCTTTTCCTTAAAATTGAATCCTGCCTAAGCGTCTTCATGGAGGCAGAGTGGGTGTGTTTTTGGGGGTAATGATCTCTCTCTCTCTTCTGATATATGGTTCAATACCCACTTAGCAACAGCCCTTGGTGGAGATAAAGGAAGACATTGAAATGAATTCAAGGTGCAACTTTAATTATGTTAGCATGAAGAATGAATTTAAAAGCATATTTGCTGAACTAGAAAAAGCCAAAGATGGTACCCAAAAATGGTATGAACCTAATTCCAGGATTCCAGGCTACAGTCACCAGAATAATTTGTCTCTTTTCCCTGCAACAAAAGAATCAAACCATGAACTAATCAGAGTTCTCTCTTCTCCTTCTTTCTTTCATTATGTTCTGAATTTATTCAAATGTTACATCTCCTAATATGCAATTCAAAAAAACATAGTGGGAAACTAGAAGTGATTGTTTGCATTCTAATATGTTTGGTTCCCTAAGAATCAGCAGTGTGAACAGGTACAGATATATATATTTTAAAAAAGGCGTTGGGTGCAGTGCATGCTGCAGAGTATAATATTTCATGTACTTCACTCTTCAAAAAAGAATTGCATTTACATTACTTTCTACTGTATAGGAACCTGAAATTTAAATCAGGAGATGATCCAGAATCTCTTGAGCATAGTCTCACTAAGTGTCTTATTTCTTTCACCAAGTATGCCACCTCTGGACATTCCACATTGACCCTGGTGGCATGCATCTCAACCTGACCTTCAGATTTAAGTCTCAGAAAGCTTACATTGTTAACATCAACACTTAGTTCACTTTGACTGAGTTTGAAGCTGTGGGAACCTGTCTTAAATATTAATGAAAAGGATGCTGAAGGAGAAAACCTCAGAGTTCTAAAATTCAAATAAATGTAGATAATAATGGGAAAGTTATAGTAAAAATAAAGATTAAGCCTGAAGAGTTGGCTAAACTGTTAAAAGAATGGAACAGATTTAAGTTAAATCAATTTTTATATATTATTTCAGAATTTAAAGAGGAAATAAAACCATTTAAAATACCTATTTTTCTGAATTTCCATTTAAAAAACAGAATGATAAATAAAATTTCTGATAATAAATACATTGAATTTATATCATAAGATACTGAAGGAATCTCTTATTTTAACCCCACGTCTACACATGTATGGAAATTTCATACTAGAATATATTGCAAGAAAATGGAGTTATAGTTTCTAGTTGGATGCTGTGGTTAGCTATATATATGACTTTAGTCAAATTGCTTTACCCCTGTGAGCTAGCTCTAGCGTGGTCAAGTGGGAATGGGTTAGCTGTCATTGCAAATCTCCAATGAGATGGCTTCACTTTTTAATCTATGTGAATGATACTTGTAGTACATATATTTTTTGTCAAGTATATGAAAAAAATCAACTTCCTAGAAACTGCAAAAGAACAATCAGGAAATTAAAATTTGGCAATCTACATCCTATAATTTGATTTAAAAAGAATTTCTGGACAAGAATCAGAGCTCTGAAAAGGTAGGACAAGACATGAATCGTTCCATTATCTTGACATCGTTCTTATGAGTAGTTATTTGAATTGGGGTAGAATATATAAACAGTAAAACGCTCTAATGTGAAATGTAGAGGCACCTAATGTTTTTGATATTCACCCTTCTTATTACTAGCAACTGAAAAAAACAAAAAACAAAACAAAACAAAAAAACAGAAAACTCTCTTATCCAACCAAACTTCGGCATTGAGGGACTTGACAAGCTCTAGCACGGCTTCCAGCAGCCTAAGACTGTGCCACTAGGATGACTTTTGTCCTCCTTAAAATACCTGCCTGATAAATCTAGATGCTGCCAGGAGAATTTAGGTTTTCTCAGCAAAAATGATGAAAGTTCAGAAGACACTGGGTTCTGTCCCCTATTCCCATAGTTATTACTGAATAAAATTTGTCTTTACTGCTTTCCCTAGTATCCAGCTTTGTTTATCCTTGACATTATATAAAACAATGTTTATGTTGCTGAATAGAATATTACAGGCCCCTCAACTTATCTTAGAGCAGTTTCTTTAGAAAGCTTGCATTTATAAAGCCTTTCTCTTCTCCTCTGAGATATGAATCTTTCATTGTTGAAAACTATCCCTCAAAACCAGAACCTATCTTTTTGAAGTGCATACCCAAAAGGAGACAACTCTCTCACTCTTGATAACAGTTCTCATGGGAGGATAAGGTCCTAACTTTAGCGGATGCCTTGCTCCACTTTGTACTACTGCCTCCTCTCATCCAAATAGGAGAATCTTGTTTCTCTTCCAGAGGAGCACCAATTAGCAAACCAGATGGCTTAGTCACATGGACCAAACTCCTCCTTAACACCCTTCAGTGCTTTTTTTTTAGTACACTCCAGCCTTTAACAGTCTCCTGCCTTTTGTTTCAGTTAAGTTCAGGTGACACTAGTTTCTCTTTCCCGCTACCATAGTAATTACTGAATAAAATATGTCTTTACTGCTTTATCCAGTATCTAGCTTTATCTTTGACATTATATACAACATTATTTTTATGTTGCTGAATAGAATTTCACTAAAATAATATGCCACCCTTTATTCATTCTACTTTTAATTAGCTTTTAACTAAACCTCTTTATGAAACAATTTTATACTGGACTAAGGCAATTTAGTTATGGACAATTATTAGGTTGCTTTGGTAGATATTGGTAACATCCAAGAGTTAGATATAGAAAAAGCTGTCTAACTTCTCTCCCTGGGACCTCAGAACCAAGTGGTATGTTACAGGTCATAAATAATATTCTGCTACACATGCCACATTTATAGAAATGGAAACATAATTTTGTTTTTCTCTGCATTGCAATACATGTTTGCCTGAAATCTCTATGTAAGGCGGATATGATGCTATTTCAAAATCCTCAAAAAGTGACTGCACATGAATCAGAAGTAATCCTGTACTCAGAGTACCGCTCTAAAAGGTACAGCATCTGGCCTTCTCCAGACCTCCTGTCCTGATTCATGCAAAGACAGAAATATAGACAATATTCTAGCAAATCTACACATAATTAACACCATTCTAGTAAACAATTAAAATTAGTTCTTATATTACACTAATTAACAAACCATCTGGAGTTAATCAAAAATAAAGTTAGTTGAAGGACGCTTCTGGAGCCTGAATTTCATGATAAACACTATGAATGTTAACAAAGTAGGCCTTTTCACGTATATTCTTGATTAGGGGCTCAAATGATCACTAATGATATTCAGAGAATAGACTGAAAACCAACACACAAACAATATATATTATATAAAATAAATATATTAAAAGGATGAAGGAGAAAAACTCAGTTTTAAAATTCAAATAATGTTATATATTATATATATACATATATAACAGAAGCCATATTTTAAAGAAAGTTGTAGATAACATTAAGAATTTTATTTCAAACACCCAGGTCCAATTTGCCCAAACAGAACTAATCCCTACATGAAAGACTTAGCCCAAGGAGGTTGCTTTTATTGACAGATTAGAGCATACCCATGGCTGTTCATTTGGCTGACTCTGTCCTAGCTTCTCAGCCCTGGGCCATCTGTGAGGTTTAACTCTCTTTAAATAATCAAAAGTCAAGGGGAATAAAGCAAAATTTCATCTCTTATTTTAGCATATTGGTGAACTCAAGCCCCTCACAGTTAACTCTGAAAAGAACAAGACAATTTCTTTTACTTATTAGCTATTGTCACAACACATACTGTCAAAAACAATTTTATTTCAGCAAATCTGAAGTTGGATAGTACAGTTCACATACCTGGGAGTCAGATGATCTAGGGTGGGCTTGGCTGACTCACCTCTATGCCACATGCCTCATTTGGGGCCAAGTGAAAACTCTTCTCATAGTGAGGCCTGAGGTGGAAAAGCACAAACAGAAACATATGGAGCTTTTAAGGCCTAGATTTGAAACTCGCTCTTGGTCGATTTTACCGACATGTAATTAACCAAAGCAACTCAGTGTGCCAAGCCAAAGTCAAGGGGCTTGGAGGGGCAGTGGGCCTTTGATGAAGCCACTGCAGGGAGGTAAATGTAGGGAGGGCTGCAAAACATAGTATTTCCCTTGTCGTTATACCTATCAAAGCAGTATTGACAAAATGATACTAACTCCATGTAGTGTCAGAATTGTATTACAGTTACATCAACTTGGGGGTCTAAACAGCACAGGGGATTTACAGTTTTATCCTGGATATAAAAAATGAAAAAAGTCTATTATTATGCAAAATTTATGTTATGTAAACAAATCCATTAGCATTAGCGACATCAAATGTATAGTAATATTTATATACCTTTTCTGACTCATACTCAGGAGCAGGGCTACTTTCTTATATAATGAAAAGTTTTCTGGCAGCTAAACTTCAACTTTGGTCATTATATGGACCAAAATAACAGCAAAAGGGCTTTCACTGCTGTGTAGATACACTGCATTTCTCTATTAATTTTTTAAATGAACAGAATTGATAATCCAGGTGATTTCTACCCAATAAGTGTTTTGGTTACAATTGTATGGCAAATACTCATGACTGAGTATGCTGATGACTGGAAAACATCCACGAAGAAGGTTGATTCTGAGCAAGTTGGGCTTTATGGGGAGCAATTAACTTTGGTTTTGTACTCTGCTATTAGTTATTTCAAACCCACGGAGTCTCTTTGAATTCTATATTTGCAAACCTCTTAGGAGTTGGTCTGGAGACACTTGGTAGCATTCAGATCCAGCAAGCATGTCTTACTTCCACTTTAGCCAAGTGCCTTCCAGAGTCAAAGTAGAGATCTGCTTCCTCGAAATTTATGATTTCTACTATGAGGCTTACCCTCTATTGGTTTTTGTTTGTAATTTTAGTAGAATAAATCAATTGATTCCTTGAATCAATAGGCTGCTGGAATTACCAATTCTAAAAGGCAGTGGCATTTCAGGAAAAAGTTCAGAAAATTAGTCTTGGATACAATTGGGAAGTGGAAATTTAGAATTCAATTCTTTCTGCATTCCCTTCCCTGCTTTATTTTTCTCAGCACAGAAGTCCCAAGACATGAGGTCCTCCACAGTCCCCCCGAATGACACAGTCTCTCAGCCCAAATTTTCCCTTCACTCTTCTCACCCATCCACTCATTGCTTTTGTCCATGTTTGTCATACAGAAAAAACCTTTTGATGCTCTAAATGACAAGAAAATGCTTCTTACCTAGCATCAGAAAGTGTTTCCAAACTAAATGCTTCATTCTGCAAGAAGAGTTGGAGGGCCTGTGTGAGACTGTTTCCTCTAAGTCAGAGCTTATTGTAAGGCCGGTTGCCTCGCCGGGGGCCAAATGGACACACCCATTCCTCTCAGTACCTGAAAACTACCTCATCATTCTGAGAGCATTACTCAGCACCGAGCCTCTCCACGCGGGATCCCCACACCCATTTCCGCATTCCAATCTCAGTCCTGCACTCTCTAGGTACTCAGCCCTGCCGAAATTTTTAAAAAGCTGGCCGGGCGCGCTCCCCGCCTATAATCCCAGCACTTTGGGAGGCCGAGACAGGTGGATCACAAGGTCAAGAGCTCGAGACCATCCTGGTCAACATGGTGAAACCCCTGTCTCTACTAAAAATACAAAAATTAGCTGGGCATGGTGGTGCGCGCCTGTAGTCCCAGCTCCTCGGGAGGCTGAGGCAGGAGAATTGCTTGAACCCAGAAGGCGGAGGTTGCGGTGAGCCGAGATCTTGCCATTGCACTCCAGTCTGGGTAACAACAGCGAAACTCCGTCTCAAAAAAAAAAAAAAAAAGCAGCCAAGACCTGCCCTGTGGCAGCTTGCCCCTATGCCCTCAACCAGCCCACCTGCCAGTAGCCCAGCCTAGCTGCTAATGACAGCTCACCTCCTCCGTGCCCAGTCCCTTCATAACCAATGAGACTACCTCTGCTTTGTTTCCACCGCAGCCAATCAACTACCTCTACTCCCTATGAAACTCCACGCCCTCAGAAGAGAAGCGCAACTTCTTTGGCCCTTTTTTTGGACCACAGAACCTCACCTGGGAGCTGAATAAATTGGCATTTAATTTTCTTATGCTGGTCTCCGCTTCCTCATTTTACTCACCAATAAACATTACACTTATCAAGCAATTATTATCCATCAAAATCACCTGGAGGACAGGTGAAAAGAGATTTCTGGAACCTGCACCAATACATTCTGGTTCAGTAGATTTAAAATGGGCTCGAGAGGCAGCAGTTCTAACAGGCTCACAGGTGATGTTGCTGATGCCTCTACTTTAGGGACATGAGCTTGAGAACCACTGCTTTGAATCAAACAACCTGAGACACTTCCTGATTCATCTAGAGATCCAAATAGCAGAGTAAGCAAGATATTATTCCCCTTTCATTGTGAGAATCATAAATTGTTACAGGAAGAAAAGTATAGGATTTAGAAGATATATTTGGCAACTGCTTTGCCACTTGCTGGCAGTGTTGTCTTAGAAAATTTCTTTAAAACCTATAAGCCTCTTTTTTCTTCCTTAAAAGAAGAAAATAAATCCATGGTCTCAAGTTTATTATGTGGCTTAAAATATAATATACGTGTAAAGGTGCCTTGTAAACTATCAAGTGCTCTACAAATGGTATAATTACTCTGAAATAAGGGGTTGCCCAGAAGGGAGCTATCAAAAATAAAAGAAGATCAAGCATGTTTTCTGAAAACTGGAGCTACCTCTGTTCCTTTTGCCACCTCCAAATCTACCAGTTTCACCAAAATTATTCTGTCATTTATATTATTGAAATGCTGTAGTAAGTTTTGACAGGAGGCTCTATTCCCTGAAGAGGCACACAAACAGTGCAGAGCTCATCTTCTACAAAGGGAAACACTCTGGCATCCTACATATTCCAAGAGCAACTGTTGTAGAAAATCCATTACAAACAACACCAGTTCAATCTTAGAGCAAGGACATTCAGAAAACATCAAAATAAAGTTACATGAACCTGAGTTGTTTAATATATACCATTCCATTATTTTCTCATCTCTCAGATGGCACCTAATAATTGAGGAAAAATATTTCTTGTGATTATAATACATATCGTTAAGTATTTCATTTATTACACCAAAATCCCATCGCAACAATCTCTATACCCTAGTTCCTGAAAATATCATTTCCCAAGGGACTTAGACTAAGCTCCAGGAACAGCTGGGAGAAGCCATTGTATTGTCCTCATAACAGTTCTCACACCCAGAAGTGAAAGCAGGAACAGATGGTGGGTGTCTCCACAGCAAACAATTCTAATGCGTTGGAAACATTTGAAGGCAGCAGCCCTTACAAAATGCATCAGAGCTGCATGCCACAGGATGGCTTTTTTTCATTAACATCCACGGTCTCTCACTAATATAGGAGCAAGTGAACAATTAGGGACTGAGTGAAGGGACACAGAATCCCATGCAAAGCCAAAAAGAACTGAGAGGCGAAGGTCATAGTAACCCCAACACATCTGATGCCATTGTTCCTCCCCCCTGCAACCCCATTCCTGTTGAATGAAATTATACATTTATACCTGCATAAGAAAATTCCGAAAATAAAGGAAGGCAAGAAGAAAGCTACAGCCTTGTACAGGAGGAAATATGTGTATTTCTTCATCAGCACCTCATCTCACCCTCTGGCATTCCCATGCTGTAGCTTTAAAAGTATAACCTCTCATCAAAGGGAACAATATAAAGCCTGTGGGGCCAATCAGTAATGAATGCCTGTGAATGTTATTTGGAAAAAGGGCCTTTGCAGATGTTCAAGTTAACATGAGGTCATTAAGGTGTACTCTAAGCTAACATAATTGTGTCTTTATTTATTTATTTATTTATTTATGAGACGGAGTCTCACTCTGTTGCCCAGGCTGGAGTGCAGTGGCTCTATCTCTGATCACTGCAACCTCCACCTCCCGGGTTCAACTGATTGTCCTGCTTCAGCCTCCCTAGTAGCTGGGATTACAGGTGTGCACCACCACACCCGACTAATTTTTTGTATTTTCAATACAGATGGGGTTTTGCTATGTTGGCCAGGCTGGTCTAGAACACCTGACCTCAGGTGATCCACCCACCTCCTCCTCCCAAAGTGCTGGGGTTATAGGCGTGAGCCACTGCACCCGGCCATCCTTATTTTTTTAATAAAGTGAAATCAGACAGAGAGACAGACACAGACACAGGAAGAATCCATGTAAAGATGAAGGCAGAGATTGTGGTGATGAATCTACGAGCTAAGGACTGCTGCAGATTGCCAGCAAACCACCAGAAGCCAAGAGAGAGGCACAGAACAGATTCTTCCTCATAGCCCTGACAAGGAAGCAATCCTGCCAACATCTTAATCTCGGTTCTAGCCTCCCTGACTGTAAGACACTATAGTTGTGTTGTTTAAGCAACCCAGTTTGTGATACTTTGTTACAGCAGCCCTAGGAAACCAGAACAGTGGCCAAGGGTAGGATAGCCTTGGACAGCCGGTAAGGCTGGCAGAGTGGGAGTTCGGGGTGAGGCTATCCATTGTTGCTTCCCTTTATTGACCCTCTTTTCTTCCTCCTGAAGGTGTTTCAGAGTTGGCCCTTCTACTCCTCTCACTGCCACCCTGCTCTCCATTTGCAAATCTGTTTGTAAATTCCTTTTGGCTATAACACTTCATTACAGGGTATGAGGAGCATGCAAAAGCGACGAACATAATGTCCTTATGCATTGAGTTGATTCATCAAGTCTATAACTAGTTTTGGGACATCTATGATGTAAAACCACTCTCTTTGGTGTTGGGCATACATTGAGCAGAACAGAAAAAAAACCCTCCTGTCCTCACTATAAGTTTTCAGTCTGCTAGCTTTATAAGCTGGAATAAAATCCAATTCTCAAATCTTACTTTTGCACCAAATTACAAGAGTGTAATGTGTTTCTTTTCAAGAGGAATAAAGACTATTTGAGCCAACATCTCAAAGTACCTTCCAAGGATTACCTTCATCAGAATCTCTTACCCTACCATTCTTATCAAAAGGAGGACTAATGGGCTCCACAGCAGGCCTACACAATTAAAGTCTGTGAAGATAGGACCCAGGAACCTTAACGTTGTTAACATGAATCCCCCTAAAATTTGAGAGGATCAGTTAAACTAAAGGGGCTTGAAGTAGAAATAGTAGAGATTCAGGTGATTGTTTTTGCAAACTAAACTTTGAGAACCGCTGCTCAATTAAAGAGATAAGCTCAAATGGTAGAGTTTCAGGGAGTAGCTACAGCAGTGTTTCCTAAACATCCCAATAAAATCACCAAAGTCACCTGTTAATAATGGAGCTTCCCAGATGCATTTCATACAGATTCTGATCCAGTGGAGCAGGGGTGGGCAAAAAGTGACTGTTAGGTTAGCAACGAAGTTTAGGAAACACACACCTTTCGAATAAAAGTGGCAATCGAAAATCAGAACTGTTCCACACTCAGAGAAAATTATTCAGGAGATTACATTAGTCACTCTTATTCTCCCCCCAATTTAGTGACTATTTTCCTAATACTGATTTGCCCTTTTTGGCTTCTCCATTTTCCTTCTTTGCTGGTATATTTGTAAAGCTCAACTGTGTGAGCCCTGGGCACGAAGAAAGAAGCTTTCATCACAAGACTCATGAGTGTCTATACCTATTACTCTGGCTACTCTTCTGCTAGATCATTAGATCTTTAAGGGTAGGGACTAATCTCGTCAAGTTAGTAACCATGTAGGGCCTCTCCTCAGTAGATGTTTAATAAATATTTACTCAATATTAGCCTGGTTAATAGTATTCTGAGGGCTAAGAAGTATTTGAATCTAATTTAAACCACATATTGCCATCCTCCTCTGGCCCTGCAGTCAATATTTCACTTTGCAGTAAATGAAGCACCAAGTGCTTTGTGGAACACCCTGTAACACCTATTGATTCTCCCTAATGTCTCCTCTGCTCCCTTGATTTGACAGACAGGCAGAGTACAGCAAGGGGGGCTGATAAATGGAGATCAAAGTTGCACTTGAAAGAAATTGTACCTTTCAGTTTTTTTCTCTGCTGACATCAAGCTGGTTACTGCCCCTATGCGGTAACATTTTAGTACACAGTTTTAAGCAAATGCATTTATTTTTACATTTTTGATATTTAAAACAATGTCAATAAGTGTTTCATTTTTATCAGTTGAGCACATTGAGATTTGAAACTGTATATCCTAGAAAAATTTGAGGAAAAGATACACAGTAAAGAGCTGATTTAAATATGTCAAGTAATTAATAAAAAATGTTGCTATAGTTTGAATGTGTCCCACAAAAAGTATATGTTGGAAAATTTAACCCCTGGTATGCTTTGGATGTTTGTTTCCTCCAAATATCATGTTGAAATGTACTCCCTAATGTTGGAGTTTGGCCTGATGGGGGGTATCTGAGTCAAGGGGGCAGATCTTTCATTAATATTTTGGTGACTTCCTCACAAGGTCCTGCTCTGTGTTCATGTGAGATCTGTTTAAAAGAGTGTGGCACTACCTCTCTCTTTTGCTCTCTCACCATGTGACATCACTTGCTCTCCCTTCACCTTCCACAATGATTGCAAACTTCCTGAGGACTCACCAGTAGCACATGCCAGTGCTATCCTTTTTTTTTCTTTTTGAGACAGAGTTTTGCTCTTGTCACTCAGGCTGGCGTGCAATGGTGCAGTCTTGGCTCACTGCAACCTCTGCCTCCCAGCTCCCAGTTTCAAGTGATTCTCCTGCCTCACCTTCCTATAGCTGGGATTACAGGCACCCACCACCACATCTGGCTAATTTTTGTATTTTTAGTAGAGAGGGGGTTTCACCGTGTTGGCCAAGCTGGCCTTGAACTCCTGACGTCAGGTGATCCACCTGTCTCAGCCTCCCAAAATGCTGGGATTACAGGCATGAGCTACTGTGCCCAATGCTATCCTTTTTATACAGCCTGTATAAACAAAAGTGCTATCCTTTTTATACAGCCTGTATAACTCTTAGCCACATAAACCTCTTTTATTAATTAAATAAATTACTCTCAGCTTTGGGTATGGCCTTATGTTAGGTTGGTGCAAAAGGAATTGCGGTTTTTGCCGTTACTTTTAATGGGAAAACCCGCAATGACTTTTGCACCAAACTAATAGCAATGCAAACATGCTAACACAATCCTCAAAACAAAGGTGTTAGGTAATGTATTCTAATGGGAGGCATTTATATCATTAGGGCTTCACCCTCATAAATAAATTAATGCAGATTATAAAAAAGGCTACAGGCTGTGCATTTAAACCCTGTCTCTTCTCTCACCCTCTCGTCTTTCCACCTTCCACTTTCTGCCATGGGATGATTCAGCAAAAAGACCCTCACCACAGGACAACACCTTGATGCTGTACTCCCCAGACTCCAAAACCATATGCCTCAAACAAATTTTTTTCATGATAAATTATCTACTCTCAAGTACTTTGTTATAGCAGCACAAAATGGCCCAAGAAAACGGAAAAGCAATGTGTACTAAAGATATTATTTATAAAAAGCCACAGCTGAACATAATAAAGGAAGTGACAGTTTGTGTAATAAGAAAAGTTTGGCATATGAGGACAGAAGAAAGAGAACAGAATTTGGAGGCAGCTTTACCTATGAGAAGATCCAGATTATGATACATTAGGCAAGTCATCAACTCTTCAGACAATAACAAAATGCCTCAGAAAGTTTTTTAAGCAAGCACTTGTGTGGATAAATGGCACTTCCTGTTTTCTCCCTTTTAATTGAGGTGATAACAAAGGAATATTCAGAAAAAGTGATAAATGATAGATATTATGAGTTGTAAACTTGTCTATTGGCATAGAAAATACAGCTAATATCAATCATTTGCACTGATTTCTGCTAAGGTGAGTAAACAATTCTCTATCCCAGTTTAAACTGGTTCAGCTATTAAAGTTACACATTCAAACAAAAGACAGAAGAAAAAAAAACAAAGAAAACAAAACACCTGTTTATTACACAAGAATTTTCCAAATAGGTTGTCATTGAATTTTGAATTTAATTTGCATTTATCTCATGATTATCATTTGGAAAGTAGGTTGACGTTTCCATAAATTGTGAGTAATCATAAATCATGATTTCTAACACAGACTTTGAGGAGTCCATTAATTGCTACCCTAAAGGACTTTGTACCCTTTTGTAGAGACTTATCTTTTTCACACAGAAAAAATCATCAATGTGTTTAGCTGCAAGATGTATTTGAAACTGTTCCCACAGGGTTGACAAGAATTGCATGCTGGGTTCTGGACAGAAATATAGTTGTAATTAAACATTAATCAGGCTGCAGTTTGGTCCACTTCCTTCTTGCTAAAAGTCTTGCAGCACTAGATGCTGACCATTTGCATATCCATTATTCCTACAGATAGGATTTCTGACATTGGGGTCATAAGGCTTGAATAATTGATTTGCATCCCCATTATTCCTATAGATAGAATCTCTGACATTAGAATCATAAGGCTTTTGTTTAAAAATTGCTTAAGATGTTTGCTAGGCCTAGAATTCTAGCAACCAGTTTGAAGACTCCCGCAGAGAAACTGGATCAGCATGAGAATACAGCTTCTTCATCTCCCTGACCCATGACTTCGCCATGTACTCTTCTACAAAGCAATGACCACACTTTAGCCCATTCTAAAACCCTTAAAAACTCTAGCTCCAAACTCCTCAGGGAGATGGATTTGAGGTTTACTCCCATTTTCTCATTCAGTGATTCTGTGATTAAACCTTTCTCTGCTTCAACCAGTGTCTTGGCGTATTGACTTGCTGTGTGCATGCAGCAAAGAGTCTATTAGAGTTACATATTTAGATCTAGGGTAGGCAACAGAACACTGGTAAATCCAAGCCACATGCCCAAATCCAATTTGGCAGCTTGGATTATCCTGGTAGATAGGAGCAATAAACAGAAAAAGAAGTTATTTGGAATCAAGCAGAAAATATGCTTCAGCCCAATAATCTATTCCTGAATATGTTATGATTTGACAAAAGACTTATAACATAGTTCCCAGCTTTCTCCATTTCTGTCTTACACAACACACTGGTAATACAAAGCATGGGAAAAAAGTGACTACTAATTTGCAAATATGAATAATTTCAAAGGAGTTAAGGCACACGTTTCAAAGAATTCACATAAATTCTGAATGATCATAATGAAACTGAATGAATGTTTAGCTCTAGTGTTTCCTCAGCAACTGTGATACACACTCCACCTTCATGTGTGAAACAGATTATAAGCAAGATTATTTGATTTAGGAAGAACATCCATTTTTTGCAAATAGGCCACTATGATTCTGAAGACTACATATACAATTTGAAGTCAAAGCATGTACCTGTAAAAGGAAAAGACTTCAAAAGTCCTGCTTGCCATTTATAATTTCTTGTTTGTTAATATAATAATAAGAACAGAGTTTTTAAGAGTTAAAAATACCGTCAAAGATTAAACAGCCTTTTCTGTGTATGGATTCTCATAAGTAGGAAAGTGACAGAGTCAAACATTATAGTTGCAGCTTAGGTAGAGAGCAAATAGTTAAGAATTCTAACCCTTGAACCAGAAATCAGAAAACAGGTTGTATATTCCTTTATGAACTACTATCATAAGGATATTTAGACTGATTTCCAACTCTGAATTTCCTTCCAACTGTGGATTGGTTGAATGTCTTACTGAGGCAGATATGGCTGTTGTGGATGGAGTGAGGTCTGATTTCTTTGCAATTTGGAGAAGGCTTTGTGCCCATCAGGTTTCTGCCTGTATCACCTTCTTCAAATGAACCTGGAAAACTCTAACTAGGTAAACCCAAGGTGCAATGCAGTAAAAAGTAACAGTGGTTGATAAGATCGTTATTTGGTATAGTAGTTTCAGACCATGTGACCCCTGACCTCTCATGCAGAGAACTGGGTTAACATACCTCCCTCCTCCAGAAAGTTGCCCAATGTGTGAGCTTGTGTGGCACACCTCAGCTTCATTACTGAAGCCAGAAAAAGTACAAAGGAAGTTCATAAAAGCAAACAGAAGTTCATAAAATGACTACATCACAATGTTTTCTCGTTTTTTGCCTTTCTTTTTCTTACCAGTGCAGAATGAGAAATGTGTAGATATAAGTTACATAGGCTTTTTATGATTTGTGAGGAAATTTGTGAGGGGTTTTGAGATAACAGGTAGAATTGAAATTTTCTGGGTATTTAGATGCCTGCCCTTGGAAGCAAGTGCAAGCTGTCACATTCTATTTGCTGTCCTCATAAAATGTATTAGTTGTTCAATTAAGGGAAATTACTTTTGAAGCAATTTGTGCAAGTTCATGAATGACTGATGACACAGCTACCTGTTGAGAAATAATTTCCCATTGATCTCTTACATTTCTGCATGGCTTTTGAGTAGAAGCACTGGGCGCTTTTGTTCTGGACTATCTTTTCAAGGATGTCTGTGTGAAGGAACAGACTTAGGTATTAAGAGAGTTTCTCTGTCCTTGATCAGAAGATAAATTTGTTAGCGCTCCAGGATTGTAAAGATAATGTCTCCCTTGAGGCAAAAATCGGGCATGTTTATCAGCAGCAGTACCCTGTGAAAGATTCAGGCTTTTTAAGCTCAGGGCTCCTCAGCTGTGGCACAGGCCCACCATAAGTGCAGCAGCACCCACCGGACTTCTTCATATCAACTCTATGGGACTTGAAGGACAAGAACAGATGTAAGTATGAAGCTCATGCTGCCTACTGTGCTGTGAATAATAAAGATATTATTCTCTGATCCAGGGATATTGTATCTCTGCCAACATCCATGAAAATGTGGCTGGCCGATTTGTTAGCTTGCAAGTAGGGTAAAATCTCAGACCCTTGATAATTATTGACAAATATCTTTCTGTAATTTTTCTTGTAACTGAAATAAGCTGTCTTTTAAAAACTCTTTTAAGGATATGGAATACTGGTGAATGCGGTTGACCAAACAATCCTTATTTCTCCAGATTGAAATGGATCCAGTGATTTGGGGAACCTGGCTGCTTAGTCTATAGGTCATCTGGATGTTTTATTCTTCCTGTCAGCACCTGTTCCACATTGTCCATGATGCAGCCATGAGATGTGATTATACTTTTTGATGAAAATGAGGTATTAAATGTCTATACTCTCTCCTTGATTTGTCAATCCTTAGTACTAACAATAAGGATTTTAGAATAATCATATCTTATAAATCTAATGTCATCTCCTATTAGCACTATCTGTTTTTATAGCCATAACTCCACATCAACTTAATGTGCTCATGGTCATACACTGATACAAATAATTATAATTATACCATTTGAAGTAAGTGATTTCAATTATATAGACATGTCTTTATTTTGCTAGTTCCTTTGTTCCTGGTGTGTGTGTGTGTGTAAGGAAACTTGAAACATGTAGGTCGAAAACTTACACACCAGACACATTAACATGTGAGACAAGTGGTGGGTTATCCTTCTAACTCTGAGATCAGCTGTTTTTATGACCTTGGCCAAGTCATTTTATCTCTCAGGATCTCTATCAACTCATTTGAATGGGTTGGATAAAATTATTTTGAGAACAACTCTGTAATCTTATAAAACGATATCCCTCTTTGTTGCCTAATACAATCACTGATATATTGAGAATTCTTCAGAAATTCTACTCTAGATCAACTTCTGATATTTAAAATCTCCCTTTAAACAATACATATATAATGAAGATAATAACACAAAGCAAAAGATTTTGAAAACTTGTCATAAACTCAATTATGATATAGGATTTTCCCAGATTCTAATATTGAAATATGTTCTTTTATTGCCACATTACCTCTAATGGGAGATATAAGGTATTATTTCTTTGGTGATGAGTAGAACACTATTATCTTCTCTATCACTGAGTAAAATAGATGATAACATAAAGGTTACATCAGAAGCTTAACAATTGTATAGATAGGTTTAATTTAGTTTTTTCCTTGATAAATGAAAAACTTATTCCAGACTGAGGAAGTGAAGGCAGATCTGTACACTTTTTGCTTCAATGTTTTTCTCTGACACCAAGATTTTGTGATGCTCCAAACTCTCCCCTCCCATTTGGTTTGTAATGTGACAACAGCACTGTGTCTCTTAACAGGGCTTCTTATTTTGGATGCAGTTGCCCCTTTCCTACAGCTCAAAACGTATTCTCTTTCCAAACAGTTCTTAATGTCCTGGTTTATTGGTGACCAAAGTGATTGTGAAGCCATCCATATAGCCCCAAGTCAATTTTTTTCTGTGTTACTCAGGTGTAATAGTTGTAAGTGATGTTTCCATATTCAGCATCCATTCCTACTTCTTCTGGTTGGTGCTTTTCTATTTTTCTTTAAGAAAATATCCTGTTCCATGTAATCATGCTACTTTGCTTTTCTCTGAAATATCTGCCTGCCTGCCTGCCTTTTTTCCTTCCTTTCTTCTTTTCTTTCCTGCATTCCTTCCTTTTAATATTAAAATAAACTAAAAATCCAAAAATAATAGTCAAAAGTTATAAAATAATAAACAGTTATGTAAAAGGAGCATTAATATGTCAGCATAAGATTTAATAGGCTCTAATATACTACTATTTAATTATAAAAATTTGAATCAATATATTTTGTTTCATTACCACTTTTACATATTTTAATATTGTGTTAAAATTTAAAATTTAATCAGACATTTATAGAACCTATAACCCAAAATGTAGAATCTTGTTGACAAGGGCTATTATGCCTTCCCTACCTTTCTAATTTATCTCTGGATCACAATGTTTCCTTGCTAAAACAATGCCTAGCAATGAAGAGAGAGGTATATTGATAGAGAAAATTGAAATATTTCATTTTTCCAAATAAAACTGTAACTTGGTTTGGCTAATATTTATATATCAGAGACTATTATTTATTTTTATTTTTTGCAGGGTAGCTAAGTTTTGCTTAAAGGTATGGATCTTCACAAATCATAATAGTATAAATGAAATCAAGAAGTAAATATTAAGATGTCACTGCAATGTAAAATGGCAAGTCCATGGGAAATGTGATATGTAAAAAGGATAAATCTATATATGTTTTATAAGAAACATATAAAAGTGAAGACTAGCCTCTATGTGATAAATTCAGAGCAAAACCAGAAAATTACTAATTGCTTTTTTCTTCTTTCATAAATAATTGTGCAGTAAGAATATCTTAGCTCAAAATGAATTTAAAAATCTGAATTCTACTCTTATTTAATTAATGACTTAAATATTATCTTGTAGGAACTATTTCCTTCACTTCAATTTTTATATCTACAAAAGACAATAAGAAATAACGGATTGATACCAATATTTGCCAAGAACCTAGGAAAGTCTGAGTTGAGATATATTCTCTCTTAATTCTCTCAAGAATCCTAATATAATTATATTATATTATCATTTCACAGACAAGAATACTAAGGTTGAAATATGTTAATTTGTCCATATTAATATAGCTACTAAAAATTCAGCTAGAGCCCAAACTGAAGATTTTCTGAATATATGATAGATCCTTACTATTCTACTATTGCTTACATGCATAGACAGAGAATTAGAAAACTTGAAAGACACCTGGACTATAGATTAAAACTTATATTGTCTTACCGGATTTCAAACTATACTACAAGGCTACAGTAATCAAAACAGCATGGTACTGGTACCAAAACAGAGATATAGACCAATGGAACAAAACAGAGGCACCAGAGGCAACACAACATATCTACAACCACACAGTCTTTGATAAACCTGACAAAAACAAGCAATGTGGAAAGAATTCCCTGTTTACCAAATGGTGTTGGGAAAACTGGCTAGCCATGTGCAGAAAGCAGAAACTGGACCCCTTCCTGACACCTTACACTAAAATTAACTCCAGATGGATTAAAGACTTAAACATAAGACCTGGTATGATAAAAACCCTAGAAGGAAATCTAGGCAAAACTATCCAGGACATAGGAGTAGGCAAGGACTTCATGAACAAAACACCAAAAGCATTGGCAACAAAAGCCAAAATAGACAAATGGGACCTAATGAAACTCCACAGCTTCTGCATGGCAAAAGAAACAGTCACTAGAGTGAATCAGCAACCAACAGAATGGCAAAAAATTTTTGCAGTTTACCCATCTGACAAAGGGCTGATATCCAGAATTTACAAAGAACTTAAACAGATTTACAGGAAAAAACCAAATAAGCCCATTCAAAAGTGGGCAAAGGATATGAACAGACACTTTACGAAAGAAGACATATATGAGGCCAACAATCATACCAAAAAAATGCTCATCGTCACTGGTCATCAGAGAGATGCAAATCAAAACCACATTGAGATATCATCTCACGCCAGTTAGAATGGCGATCATTAAAAAATCTGGAGACAACAGATGCTGGAGAGGATGTGGAGAAAAAGGAACACTTTTACACTGTTGGTGGGAGTGTAAATTAGTTCAACCATTGTGGAAGACAGTGTGGTGATTCCTCAAGGCCTTAGAAATAGAAATTCCATTTGACCCAGCAATCCCATTACTGGGTATATATCCAAAGGACTATAAATCGTTCTACTATAAGGACACATGCAGACAAATGTTCATTGCAGCACTGTTTACAATAGCAAAGACCTAGAATCAACCCAAATGCCCATTGATGATAGACTGGATTGGAAAAATGTGGCACATATACACCATGGAATATTATGCAGCAATCAGAAATGATGAGTTTGTGTCGTTTGTAGGGATATGGATGAATCTGGAGAACATCATTCTCAGCAAACTGACACAAGAACAGAAAATGAAACACCGCATATTCTCACTCATAGGCAGGTGATGAAAAATGAGAACACATGGACACAGGGAGGGGAGTACTAAACACTGGGGTCTACTGCGGGGAAAAGGGGAGGGCCAGTGGGAGGGGGAGGTGGGGAGGGATAGGCTGGGGAGAAATGCCAAATATGGGTGAAGGGGAGAAAGGAAGCAAAACACACTGCCATGTGTGTACCTACGCAACTGTCTTGCATGTTCTGCTCATGTACCCCAAAACCTAAAATGCAATAAAAAATTTAAAAAAAACTTATATTGTCACAATTCTTTAATATGTTTCAAACTAGGTAGGACTCTATCTCAAAGACTGTATTGTTTAATAGACATTGGAACGTAATGAAAAGTTATTTCACAATTACTAAAGATATAGAATCTAATTAAATAGAAAACATGCATACAATACAAAACAAGTCAGTCTTTTGGAAAGTCTGATACAAATTAATAAATCCTAAGCATATTTAATAATGATAAAGAAAAGCAGGTAAAATTACCTGTGTCATAAATAAAAAAGGACATCACTATAAACCTTGAAGACAGTTAAACATAAAAAGAGACATTGTGAATAGCTTTTTAAAAATGCATTTGAGGCCCAGCGCTGTGGCTCACGCCTGTAGTCCCAGCACTTTGTGAGGCTGAGGCAGGTGGATCACGAGGTCAAGAGATCGAGACCATCCTGGTCAACATGGTGAAACCCTGTCTCTACTAAAAATACAAAAAATTAGCTAGGCATGGAGGTGTGTGTCTTTAATCCCAGCTACTCGGGAGGCTGAGGTAGGAGAATTGCCTGAACCCAGGAGGCAGAGGTTGCGGTGAGCTGAGATTGCGCCATTGCACTCCAGCCTGGGTAACAAGAGCGAAACTACATCTCAAAAAAAAAAGAAATTCATTTGAAAATTTAGGAAAAGCAATCACTTTTATAATAGAGAAAAACAAATTACCTAAACTCATACAAGAATAAATAGAAACTCCCCAAATCTATACCTTTTAAAAAATTGAATCCGTAATTTAAAATTGCCTCACTCATGCCCAGCTTCCACAACAATATTATCCAGCCTCAGATGGTTTTACCAATGAATTCTACCAAAGACTTAAGAAGAAAATTAACAGTGATACTATACAAAAGAGGGGAAGATTTTCCAATATTTATTAGTACATTATAACCTTGGTGCCAAAAATGAAAAAGAAATATATATTCATTATAACAAGAAATAATATTGGTCAGTCTGTTATTACTGACTAATACTATTGGCCAATTTGTTATTACTGACTTAACCCATGTATGCCTGAGGTTGCAATTTTTTAATTTTTGCAATCAGACCTTGTCGATGACCTTGAGCAGTAGAATATAAATAACTCCCACATGCTTAGTGTTCCAATAATGGAACACTAGGCATAAATGGATTTAACATTATTAAGTAACCTTTGTTTTACTTAGTAGTGGCTCCAATGTTAGTGGTGATGTAGGCAAAGGTCCAACTTAAAACAAATATTACAAGTAAAAACTTTAAACCTAAAGACATCTGTGTTAATACGTCTAAAAATTCTTATACCTCTAAATTTCCCTGAATTATCTGAGCCTAAGGAAGTGGCCCACTTTTAGCTGTTAATGGCTAGCACCACCCCTATTTGAATATGATGTGAAAGTTTCTCCTCCACAGCAACATGCACTCATATTGCACCCCAAGATCTGCTCTTATCTTCTCTCTTCGATACTGAGACTTCTCTAGGTTTAATTTACAAAACAACCCATTCAAATATATGGAACATTTGATAAAGAAGAAAAGAGACCATGTTATAAAAAATCTAAAGTACCTAGCTAACATATACTATCAGAAACTGAAGATAAAGGATGCTAGATCAAGTGTGGGTTAAATATAAAGTTAGAAAATAGAAAGCTTATTGATTTGTTAGTACTCTTTCAGAATACAGACTCTATTACCTTGGTAAGAACATTCTATCCTGCAAACATACTGAAGTGTGGGAAAAGCAATCACTTTTATAATTGACCTGGAAACCTCACACATCACATTGCAGACTGCGGAGAAAGATATTAATATTTTTATAATAGTGAGCGTGCTAGAGTGGATTTGCTGTATAACAGTCGTCCATTTTCTATGGTTTTAGTTACCTGTGGTCAAGCCCAGTCCAAAATTATTAAATGGAAAATTTCAGAAATAAACAATTTATAAATGTTAAGTTGTGTGCTGTTCTGAGAAGCATGATGAAATCTCACATTATTCTGCTCCATGTTGCCTTGGATATGAATCATCCCTTTGTCGAGCAGAATCAAGCTGTTTGTGCTACCTACCTGTTACTCACTTAGTAGAGGTCTCAGTTATCAGACTGACTAGCACAGTATCTCACTACTGTGGTCAAGTAACCTTTACTTGATAATGGCTCCAATGTGTAGGAGTAGTGATGCAGGCAATTCAGATATGCTAAAGGGAAGCCATAAATTACTCCATTAACTTAAAAAGGTAAACTTTTTAAATAAGGAAAGGAAAAAAATATGTATGCAGAGGTTGCTAAGATCTATGGTAAAAATGAATCTCCTATCCATGAAATTGTAAAGAAGGAAAAATAAATTTGTACTAGTTATGCTGTATACCTCAAACTGAAAAAGTTGCAGCCACAGTGCAATATAAATGTTTATTTAAGATGAAAACACATTAAAGTTGTAGGTGGAAGACAGACAGAAAAAGTGTTTTGATGGACATCAATGTGCTGTACCAGATTAACTAAATTAAACATTATCATAGGTATGTATGAATAGGAAAAAAGCTTAGTATGTATAGGCTTTAGTGCAATCCACAATGTCAGGTACCCACTTAATGTTTCAGAGTGTATTTCTCACAGAAAAGGGAGGACTACTATACTATGTGATGTTGGAAATCCTATGCATGCTTCAAAGTAGGGTCCACAGGGTGTACATTATGCAAAATGGTCATCCTCAGCAAACTGACACAAGAACAGAAAATGAAACGCCGCATATTCTCACTCATAGGTGGGTGATGAAAAATGAGAACACATGGACACAGAAAGGGGAGTACTAAACACTGGGGTATATTGGGGGGAAAAGGGGAGGGCCAGTGGGAGGGGGAGGTGGGGAGGGATAGCCTGGGGAGAAATGCCAAATGTAGGTGAAGGGGAGAAGAAAAGCAAAGCACACTGCCATGTGTGTACCTACGCAACTGTCTTGCATGCTCTGCTCATGTACCCCAAAACCTATAATCCAATAAAAAATTAAAAAAAAAAAAAGAAATATGCTAGTGTTAGGGGAGGCCAGATTACTAAATATTTCACTGGTTGCTCTCATCTGTAGGTCAGGGATGATGGGGAGAGATACTATTACAGAATTGGGCTCATGATAGCGATGGAGATGGCAGAAACTTAAAACAATGGACAGGTGGCAGTATGTAACCATAAGTCAGATGGCTGTAATTATTGTATTGAGTGCAAAAGACAAAATGTCAGCCAGGGAAGTCTGACATGGAGAAGGTTATAGAGATGATTATTGGAACACGACATCTCTAGGGGTAAAATAGATGGAGCTGAGGAGTGTTCTGTTCAATTGATACAATCGAAAGAAATCAAACATGGATTATTAGGATACTGAAATAAGTGACCCAATATAAGACACCATCCTTATTCAGTTTCCAGAACTGAGTCAGTTTTTAGACACTTAACTCTTGGAGTGAAAGAGGTCTGGTCTCCAAGAAGGGCCCTTCAAATCAATGATGAGTATACACAATAATGATTCTCCCAGTGCTCTCCCAATTAGACTTTCCAGCAACTCAAAGCATCAACATGAACACCTATTAGATTTAGAATATGTAATGACTGCAGGAATATTTCCCTAGTGGCCTTGGCCTGACTCAGTTTTTCCCCTTTTCTTGTTTGTAGTTCTCAAGAATAATTGTAGAAGGTGCTCGAAATGCAGCATCCTGAGATAAGAAGGAATTGGCCAGAATAGCACAGGCTCTGTTCCTGTCCCTCCTAGAGCAGGATCTTCTACAATACTTTAGTCCAGCTATTTATGTTTCTCCCAAGGTATAAAATCCAGAGTGCACTGCTTTCCAGGATCCCTCAGCTGTGGTGCAAGTAGGGCACGTAGAGATGAAACTCCCTCCACCCTGTGCATCTTTCTTGAGCCTTAGGAGACCAGCTCACCATGAATCCTAGGCTTTTGTTTCTTCGTGTTGCCCTCTCTAAGTAATAATCCTGCCCCATGTAACCTGTTTTGTGCTAGTGTTTTGTCTCACAGGACTCATGCAAGTGATAGAAATTGGCACATCCTAAGGTGTGGTGGGTAAGGTGTTTGAGTCCTGCCCTAGGATTGATGCTGGTACACAGTGAACCTGCTTTGTAACGACCAGCTAATTAATAGAATCCTGGCTCAGATCTGTCTAGCAGTTAATCCATCGAGTATATAGCATGAAATATGCAATTAAATTAGATAACATTGGTAGTTGACAGAATCCCATGCTGATGCCTTGGCCAATAGGGCTAAGAGATATCATAGTGGAAAAGACAAAGTGGAAACTTTTGAAACTGCCCCAGCACTCAACCAAGATAGTAAATAAAAAAAATTTTTACCTTCTAAGAGCAGCAGTAGCCAAAGAATAACAGATGGTTTATTTCTATCATATCTTCATTTAAATCGTTAGTGTAGTTCTTGCAGAATCCAAACACATTCAGGATTGGTAGACTACCATACACTCAGATATTTAATAGCCCTAACTGCAGCTACTGTGCCATAAATGGTATTTCTGCTAGAATTGATGAACACAGCCACAAGTACATTCTAAGCCATCGTTGGTCTTCCCAATGCATTTCTTTGTTTCTATTAGAAGAGAGGACCATATACAGTTTGCATTTACTAAGGGCAGATAACAATATATGTTTATAGTCTTGTCCCAGATTTATGTTAGCTCTTTTGCCCTCTGATGCAATATATTCTGAATACCCCTGAACTGTCTGGATATTTTGAAAAATGTCAGAATTTCCCAACATGTTGACTATATCTCTCTAACACAATCAGTGAAAAGTAGCAAGTATGTTGGAGTCCTAGGAAGAAACTTGCATTCTGAAGAAATGGATCCAGTACATTGGTAAACATAGAAATAGAAATACCACTTGAACCAGCAATCCCATTACTGGGTATATACCCAAATGATTATAAAGCATTCTATTATAAAGACACATGCACACATATGTTTGCTGCTGCACTGTTCACAATAGCAAAGACCTGGAACCAACCCAAATGCCCAGAAATGATAGACTGGAGAAAGAAAATGTGGCACATATATGCCATGGAATAATATGCAGCCATAAAAAAATGAGTTAATGTCCTTTGCAGGAGCATGAATGAAGCTAGGAACCCTCATTCTCAGCAGACTGACACAAGAACAGAAAACCAAACACTGCATGTTCTCATTCATAAGTGAGCACTGAACAATGAGAACACATGGACACAGGGAGGAGAACATCAAACACTGGGGCCTGTCAGGGGATGGGGCTAGGGGAGAGATAGCAGGGGGTGGGGAGAAACGGAAGGGATAGCATTAGGAGAAATAGCTAATGTAGATGACGGGGTGATGGATGCAGCAAACCACCATGGCCCGTGTATACCTATGTAACAAACCTGCATGTTCTGCACATGTATCCCAGAACTTAAAGTATCATTAAAATAAAACAAACTAAAAAAAATATTAAGGGTCTAATGGTCTGGGATGTGGCACCGTATCTCCTCCAAAGTAAAGAGCATATTATTATATCTCACATATTCATCCACAGACAAAAATGCCTAATTATTAAGAAGACCTTTTAGGTCTTGCACAAAGCATAATCCTTGGCAATACTGTTCCAGCCCACATATTGAGTGACATAAAACGGTCTCACTTTGAGTGGAGCCCAGAGCAGGAAGGAACAGGCTGCAACACAAGCAGTTCTGCTTGGTCCATATGATCTAGCAGATCTTAAATTATTTATTACAAATGCCAGAGCTGACAAAAGACAACATGTGGCGTTTGTGGCAAGACCCGAGGGAAGACTCACAATATAAATTCATTGAGTTCTGATCTAAGACTATACCCTATGCAGTAAACTGGGCACATTTCAAAAAAGAGTTTATGACTTGCTTTATGACATTGATATTTTTGGAAAATATGGCACAATGATTTTGTAGAATATCTCTCACTCTAGGATTTTTGTTTTGTTTCCTCATCATTAGATCATGATAGCCTTTTTCCCACCAGGCAGATTACAATAGGGATGTGTACTCTCTTCAGTGCATTCACATCTGGAAGCACAAAATGTCTACTGGTCTCATTTCTAGTGATGTTATGTTTGACTTCTTGGTTAAGTTGATATTTATCAGGATTCTCTGTTATAAAGTTAATGCTTTTCTTTTTCTTTTGAGGAAAATTCTTTGAAACTTTGTAAAAAACTTACTGCTCTGTAGACTTTCAACCCACTAGTTTTAGCATTCATTAATGATTATTTACCTGAATTAATTTTTATCATGATTATCAAATAATATTTTTTCTTTCTACATTTAATAATTTGTTTTCTACTATCAAGTATAACTTTCCATTGTCTCAGATTTCTTCAACACATATTTACCTATTTCTAGATTTATCTATTTATCTAAATATCCTTCTGTCTGTATCTATATGTACCTTCTTGGATTCTTGTCCTCTCTTGCTCTTAGAAATATTCCCTTGCTGTTGACAAATCAGATATGTTTTTCTACTATAATTCCAAATTAATTTGTTTCTACTATCTAAAACAAATATCCATGTATCCTCTTTTTTACTAATTAGGTAGAAAATAAAGACATATAAGTTTTCATGGTCTTATTTACTTGATAAACTTAGAGTTGAGAATCTTTTGCTAGATGGCATTTCATTTCTTTCTAAAATTTTAATTCTTCTGCACCCTCCTTTTATCCACTGAATATTGTTAGTTGTAGAATTAAAATACATGAAATAGTGATGTAAAATCTGGTTCTGTGCTTGTGCTTATATCATTCTGTTCTCTTCTGCCGAACTTTGGCATGTTTTCTTTCTTCATGTATACACAACTATTGAGTCTCAATGAAATGCATCTAGAAATATGTCTGTTATTTTACATTTTTGATAGGAGGAACATCTATTTTGGGGTCAGAATAAAATTTTGAAACTGAGTACCAACTCTTCATTGAGCACTTACTGTCATCTACATTCTCCCTCTTTTATAATAATGAAAATTGAAAATTATGCAGTAAAATTCTCAGGCAGAATGCATATAAATCTAGTAAAATGATGAAGAAATGAATGAGATATTATGATGTATCTATGTCAGGCTCTATGATAACTTCAGATCCAAAGCATTCAATCAGATGTCTATGAAGATATGTAATGTACAACTCACCTTGATATTTCTCATAACTTTGCCCACATCTATGCCAATAGTTATTTTATTATATTTTCTGAGGGTGCTGCTGGTTTCTGTCCAGGAAACAGATTGATACACAGCCTTGAAAAATTCCCTTTCACCAGAATTCTGAAATAGTACAGTAGAAGTGGTTACCATGAGTGTCTCCACAAGAGGTACTGAAACACCTAAGGACTAGTAAAGCAGGAAGCTATTCCCCCACCCCAGATAAGAAGGGGTGATAGAGGAAAGAAATAGCGTTAGTAGAGCTTTGCTTAGCTCCACTTGGTTAGGGTCTTGAACCGTGATAAAGAAGAAAACTAAAAAGGGTATCGTCACTGTGGGGGACAGCCACTTCCAGAACTTCACAGACTCTGGGAGGAAGCAAAAGGTATAAATACCTTGATTTCCCCATTTCCTGCCTCCTGATGGTGACCCCCGTTGACTGAACCTAACTGGAAGTGGGAGATCCACGTATCTTCAATGATACATTTTATAGTGGTCAGCCTCTTGGGGCAAAGAACAGAGCAGGGAAAGGCAAATAACATATCTGGGAAGAGAGGAAGCAGATAATAACTACCATATTTATTCCAAAGCTTCAGACAGGAAAAAATGCACAGGCATTTTCAAGAATAATCTCAACTCTACTGCTTAAAACTTCAGAATTTCAAGCTTAAAAGCCATGATTTAGCTTATCCTATCTTCCCCAAGGTATGCATATCAAGGTCTGGTTTACATGAGGAAAGTCCATTGTTGAAATAAAATTACCTGAATGCAGACTACATCTGCACATATGACAAAATGTTATCTCTACATAGTCACAAAAGAAAAGTAATATCAATTGAAACTCCACCAAAATAAAGGGAATTGGTTATTTGTAGAGACATTCAGGGTACATATTCACTACTGAGAGTTTTCAGATAT